>NW_025955444.1:0-27184 GCF_022376445.1 Fomitopsis serialis | reverse complement strand
TGATAAGCATGACTGAACATGGCTTCGCTCGTATTCTATGAGCTAGACGTAGTCACCTGCTTCTTTGCGGCATGATTCGAACTGCAAGTTCTCTATCATGAATAGACATCCCGTCGGCACGTATCGCGGAACGGCAAAGTCCACCTTTGTGTGTATCTCGAGAAGTAACCGAAGCACATTCCGCTCGCCTTTCGAGACCCTCATTGCGGTCGCAGCAAGCTTGCATTCCGGTGCCTACAGGATCCCAGCTCAGCAATGCCCGGCGAACGACCACGCTATATCATTGTTCTTGGCGCAGGTACGTCCTCTCACGATGACGAAATATGGAACTGAAAGAGGCAACGTCACTTTGGTAGGAGTAGCAGGTCTCACAACGGCGCTCGCGATCCAAGAGAAAGCTACCTACCAGGTTTCTGTGATCGCAGAGACACTTCCAAGTGACCCCAAACGACCAGACTACACGAGTCCTTGGGCGGTACGCTGTGCCATATCCTGTGTTTAACAGGCTCTTCACGCAGATCTCAGGGAGCGCATCAGGCGTTGCACACAGGCAAAGACGAGAGACATCAACGTAAGTTCATCCGCACACCATTGAATGTACGTTGACAATATGTCTAGGGCTCGAACATGATACTTTCAAGGTGATGTGGGAGCTTGCAGGACAGGGTGGTTCTGCGGAGCACTGCCTGCGCCGTATCACGGAGCGTGAATACTTTCGGGACGAGCTGAACATGCAGGCCCACTGGATGCCCAACGTAAGTGCGCCTACAACCACTGGCATTCAGCGTATCGTCATAGGAGCTGATCGTCCCGTGGAGTTCCGGCAGATCCCCACCGACTCCCTTGTGGCTGACGCCAAGTGTGGCTACTCTTACAGCACCTACACCGTAGATCCTCCTCGATACATCAACTATTTACTGGCGCGCTTCTTGGCACAAGGCGGAACCGTGGTGCGAGGGAAGGTGCTACACATCAACCAGGTATTAGAAGGCGGCGTCGACGTCTTTGCCCGCGGCATTGCGTCTGCAACACCCATAGACGCCGTGGTAGTTTGTACCGGCCTCGGTGCACGGACCCTTGGTGGCGTTGAAGACCAGTCAGTTTATCCCAACAGGGGTCAAGTCATTCTTTTGAAGGCCCCGTGGATCACTGAGGCGTCTCGGATCAGTGACTCGACTGGAGGTGATCAAACGTACATCATTCCGCGGCAGAATGGAATGGTAAGCTAGTTCCCGCCGAGAATGTTTGGAAATGACTGAAGGGTATCGTCTAGGTCTCGCTGGGGAGCACCAAATCTCCGAACGACTGGTATGCTGCAACCTTCGAGACTCGTTGACGGTGTTATCCATTTTTGTTTTTATTGTAGGCTTCCTATCGTTCGTCCCGAGGTCACAGATGATATCCTCCGACGCTGCCTCATCCTTTGCCCCGAGCTCGTCCGGCCGGAGGTCCGCACAGCGCTCGGGTACCATTGAAGACCTGCGCCCGTTCATCGTGGAGGCAGGATGCGGCTTCCGACCTGCTAGAGAGGGCGGGATCCGGCTAGAATCCGAATGGGTTCAACCTTCCAAGGATGATAGAATCAAGAAGACGCTGTTAGTGTACAACTACGGGTGCGCTTGTTGACTCGAGTGTGATTCGAATGCTGACGTGCGCTGGCAGACACGCTGGAAAGGGCTACGTAACGTCATGGGCCTGCGCTGCAGCTGTGATCGATATGCTCGAGGAGGGCCTAACGGAAGACTGATGTCATACTCCGCGTCTAAAGATCTAATCCCTGACTAGACCTGACTCCGTGACTCGTATAGGGGAGCTGTAAGATGCACATTCACTGAAGAACGCGAGGATGATCCTTGGTGTATACTCCTTGCAGTCGCTTCCCGGGCGTCATGAACAATGCGCCGTCCGGTTTCGACATAGCATGGCCGTCTACCGTCTTCTGTGCCAATAGGATCTGCCCATGGCTTCCATATGCTCCTTCCGCCGCCTTGATAAGAAGTGAGTAAACCGTGGATAAGATAGCTAGCGGAAGCATACGTGCGTATATAAACTTGGGCCCACCGGATAAACCTACAGCTCGCCATCGTGATAGCTCGTTCCTAGTGATGTCAAGTTCGGAATCTGCCAAGAACGTGATTGCGTTGGGTGCAGGTACGGATCGCAACTCTGTGGCCTGTGTCTTCAATGCTGACATATCGGCTGGTGAACTGCAGGGGTTGTCGGTCTCAGTACCGCTATAAGACTGCTTGAGAAAGGTTACGACGTTTCTGTAATTGCTGAGTCGTTCCCCACCGATCCTAGATCAATCAAGTATACCAGCCCGTGGGCGGTGAGCATTGATTGTTCCATCGTAACAATGGTATACCGAGAGACATACCAGGGTGCGTACCAAGTGATGTACTTGGGGGATGACCCACGACAGAAATGTGCGTAGAGTCAACATGCGATCGTCTTGAGATAGTTTAACTCATTACGATGCAGCCATCCGCGAGGAGACACTGAAGGTCATGTTGGAGCTGTCCGCTCCTGGGGGTGCTGCGGAGGGTTGCTTCCGCCGTCTGCAATCTGTCGAATCCTTCCTCGAAGACATCACTCCGACGAATCACGAAAGTCTCTTCCATGTAAGTTCTGGTTCTGTATGTACGAAGGCAGACAGAGGTGACGTCGGTCGTCTGCAGCCAAAACCGTTGCCCAAGGAGTCTTTGCATCCCAAAGCGAAGTCCGGCTACATCTTCGACACCTACACCATTGACACGACGCCCTACCTCAACTACCTCCTCGCTCGCTTCCTCAGTCGGGGCGGGACTATCGCCAGGGGATCGGTCCAACACGTCAACCAGATCATCGAGGGAGGCGTAGACGCGTTCTCTCTTGGAAAGCCCGCTCAGCGACCGGTGGATGCACTGATCATCTGTGCCGGCCTCGGTGCGCGGGCGCTCGGCGGCGTGGAGGACAAGGCGATGCACCCTGTCCGGGGGCAGCGGGTTCTCATCCACGCACCGTGGATCGAGAAGGCCGCTGGCCTCGAGGAAAGTCCGGGCAGAGACACCTATATCATTCCGAGGAGGAACGGGAACGTGAGCTCCGGCCCACAGACTGTTCGTTCTCTCCAATCTTGACGCATCCCTTGTGTCCAGGTTGTCCTTGGCGGAACGCGCGATGTGGATGACTGGTGAGCAGTCCACTGGGAGTAACGCGTCGACGACCTACTAACTGTGCGCATAGGTATCCTATTGTCAGACCCGAGACGACGGAGGACATTCTCGCTCGGTGCCTCGCGCTCTGTCCCGAGCTCGCCCCACCGGAAGTGCGCGCGAAGCGAGCCCCGACGATCGACGACCTCCGTCCCCTCATCGTCGAGGTGGGCTGCGGGTTGCGGCCGGCGCGCGATGGAGGCCTTCGGCTGGACGTGGAGTGGGTGACGAACAAGAAGGACGGTAGACAGGTGCCGATGGTGTTCAACTACGGGTGTGTGCGACCACATTCCATGAGGACTGCTGTTGGCTGACTGGTTGCGGGGTCATGTTGCAGGCACGGAAGCTCTGGTTATGAGAGCTCTTGGGGCTCTGCGGATGTCGCAGTCAGCCTCCTCGAGAATGCTCTGGCCGGTAAGGCGGATAACTGAGCATGGGGCGTAGCCTTGATACATCAAGCAGGATCGAGGCCGTCGTGAGCAGTCGGTGGAGAGCGGAGAAGTGCTTCGTTGCTGAGATGTAATGATACATGCGCCCTGAGATGTCTACAGATACATAAGCCCCATTACAGCCTCGTCGAGGTCATACTCTACCGGGGGGAAATCGGAAAACTCATTAAGCCTTCGGTACACCACCCGCCCCGAACAACTCTAAGTGCACCCGCTCGTCCTCAACGCTGTATCCCTTCAGCGCCTTCTCCATATCCACCATGAACGACGTCGGCCCACACACAAAGTACTGCGCCCGCTTATCGCCGACGAATAGGTCCTTCTCGCGATCCAGCCTAGCGAGGTCCATCCGGCCCTCATGGTGGTAATGCACGCCGCGCACGTCCTCCGCCGCCGGGTTCGACGTGAAGAGCACCGTGTGCACGTTCTCATGCGCGTGCACGATGTCTGCGACGTGCGCTGCGAACGCGCGAATCTTCTGCGCGCGCGCCGCGTGGATCCACGCGATCGGGCGGGGCGACCCCGACTCTGTGAGCGTGTTGAGGATGGACATGAGCAGGTGAGGCCAACGCCCGCGGAGAGGAGGATGACGGGCGCGTCCGTGGGTGCAGCGAGGAAGAAGTCGCCGTAGGGATGCGAGACCTGCAGGACGTCGCCTTCGTGCTTGTGGTCGTGCAGAAGGTTCGAGACGTAGCCCGGGTGCGCAGCCGAGCCGGGGTCAGCCATGTTGAGGCCCTTTCCTGAGACGGTCGCGTCAACGAGAGAGTTTGAGAGTGAGAGAGGAGACTTACCCGCTTGACGCTGATCCGGTAGTAGGCCTTGCCTGGCGCGTCGCTCAGCGAGTACTGCCGCGCCTGCAAGGCCTTAAGGTCTGGCACCTCCATCCGCACGGAGATATATTGGCCGGGCAGGAACCCGGGCAGCTGGCCACCGTCTACCGGACGAGGTAGAATGAGGTGATCTCGTCGCCTCGCGCACCTTCCTCTGGATCTTGAAGTCCCTCCAGTCTCTCCAGCCCTGCGACGCCTGGAAGAGCTGCTCCTCCCGGTCGATCATGAGCTTCGCGAGCTGCCAGTATGCCGCAGCCCAGGCGTCGTGGATCGCCGGCGTGAGCGCATCCCCGAGACCTCCTTCATGCCGCGAGGAGGTACGTGCCCACGATGTCGTAGTGCTCCGGGCGGATGTAGAGCGACGCGTGCTTGTTGCAGATGAGCTCGACGGCAGGGCCGAGCGCGCCGAGGTCGTCGATGTGCGAGGCGTAGGCGAAGAGCGCCATGGCGAGGGCGCGGGGCTGGTGCCCGCTGACCTGGTGCGCGTTGTTGAAGACGTTGTTTAGCTCGGGATGCGCCGTGAGCATGTTCTGGTAGAAGCGGGTAGTGATGGTGGTCCCATGCTCGACGAGCACCGGGACCGTCGCCTTGATGATTTGAACATGTTCCGGGGTCAAGGACATGGCCTGCGATAGCCCGTCTGACGTCGATGAAAATATGAGATGGGAGGCGAGGTGACTGGTAGACCGATGCGGTGATGTTACCGCACCGATTTACCATCCTCTTTATGCACACCGGTCAGCCAATCACACTGCTCGACTATGCTCGTGGAGAACGTTGTGATTCCGGTCAGGACTCAGGATAGACAATAAAAATGCTCTTCCGACAAACGCTTCTTCCATTGAAGCGCTGATTAGGCCTCGACTGCGACGAGACTTGCAGGGCCGTAGACTGGACAGAGTCGGGAAAAGGTCATCGCAAACCAGGCTGGTCGAGGTCGCGATGTCACGAGCTTCACCATTCATCAGTGGAGAGGACATGGAATTCCCGGTGTCGGCGGCGCCTGCACAGCGCCGGCATAGGCACGCCCTCGCGATGTCGAGGTGGTGTGAGCCCGAGACGCACAGGGACCAGGGGCCGGAATCCACTTTTGACTCGTCCAGAGCTCGTTCAAGGATGCAGACGCACCATTCAGAGACCCGGCCTGTCACTGACTCACTGCTGCATCCGTGTCCGCCCGACCGCGGAGCCTGGGTGAAACACAGCAAACCAGTTACCAAGCACCTCCACCTCCCTCCAAGTCCAGGCAGACGATCACCGAGGTGTCAATGCGCGCAAGACTTCGCATTGACGGCGTACAAGACGTTTGGAGCACAAGAACTTACTTCGCGACGCCGATTGGCCCTGGCGCTGGACGGCAGTACGAGGGGGCACAACTAGAATGTCCGGCTCAACGCCGGTTCAAAATCTTCGCTAAGGCCAGACTGGAGATGAGGGGGAGGACTAGACGATGAGGCTTTGATGAGGGCGGAGCAGTGTGGCTTTCTGCCACTGCCACTGCCAGGGAACGCTTGTCGCGAGTTGCCTGATTAAGCCTGTGGCGGAGGCGTTCCGCCACGGCGACAGACTGTGGCTGCACGGATCGGAGATCTGGCTGCGCTGTTCAACTTAAGACTCGTCGTCGTCTCGCCCACTGGGCTCACTTCCCAAGTCCAAGCCAACTATACCTAAGGCCAAGCGAGACTGGAGCTTAATCGAGCTCGAACGATGAGTTTGAAGACGGTGCAGATGGACTTTGCACAGTTTATGGCAAGTTACATGCCGGGTCCTGACCTTCCCTCCGAATCCGTGTTCAGGATACCCGATGTCGACAGGGCCAGGCTTATGAGGAGGGAGAGCGCCGTCTGCACTGAAGTAGTACGTACAATTTTCGTCTTGATGTAACGCGATCGCTGATGGTATTCGTGAGCAGTGTAGAGTTGCTCAGACGATCTTCGACAACTGTCCCTACGGCGAGAAGCTGGTTGCAAGGAAAACGCGCGACCACGCAGACTTCAGCGATCGCAACGACTACGCGGAACAGTCTACAGTCGACGTCTCCTTCTACCCGGCGGATGATGATGCCAAGGAAGACTATGAACGCGCGGTAGGACAAGACGTGTTCGGGCGTCTACTCGCTGGGCCTGGATATGGTTGCTAGTGGAGATCGAAAGGAAGCATCATCAGTGCGCCTTCAGCTTCGCCAACATGGATGTTATGCAGCAAACTGGCGATTCTGAGCAGCGCAATGAAGGCAACGGCCACGCCGCCGAGGACGCTGAACCGTCTGCGTCCGAGTCGGGGGACAGTGCCACGGTCCTCGCCTAAATGGCGGACTGCGTTGCGAAGATCTTTAGGAGGCAGCACAGACTGCATGTTTTTTCGGTCTTCATCTGCAAGGGCCAGGCTCGCGTCATTCGCTGGGACCGTGCCGGTGCCATTGTCTCTACGCCGATCGACTTTCGAGAGGACCCGTCGTTGCTCCACAAGGTCATCTGGCGATACGCGTGTGTGACCCAAGAGCAGCGTGGCTTCGATCCAACTGTGGTTCGGGCCACCAAGAAAGAAATCACTGGTATGTGGAGTTGCAGCGCGCCGAATGGGTGGGCCGACCTGTGCCGTCACGATGCCCTCGGACAGCCCGGGTGGCCGGTCTACAAGATCCAGATGCAGCGCGCCGACCTCGTAGACGAACGCGAGCTGCAGCCCATCATCGAGGACATCCAACAAGTTGAGGACGCCTATCACGGCGATGCAAGTGCATCTTCAGACCAGGCATGCTTTATCGTTGGGAAGCGATATTTCGCCACTGATTCTTTCATGGGACGAGGAACGAAGTGCTACATCGCCTACGAGGTATCGCGCAACCGCCTGGTCTTTCTGAAGGACTACTGGCGCTCTAACACCCACACGACGAAACCTGAGGGCAAGGTATTAAGGGAGTTGAGGGCCGCTGGTGTACAAGGCGTGCCCACGCCTGTGGCCGAAGGAGATGTGCTGTCAACGTCGGGCTGCGTGCAAACGACGCTCACGCAGGCATTGCTGCCGGAAGACGAAAACACCAAGCGTCTACCCGCAGTGCAACATCATTATCGCTTGGTCATTAAGGAAATCGGTCGTCCTCTAGACAAATTGACCAACGCACTCGAATTGGTCGGAGCTATCTATGATGCGCTCGAAGGTCGGTCTCGTATTTGTCGGTCACGCATTCTATACTCTGTACTCAATCATCACGCAGCGCACAGGCAGGCGTGGGAGAAACAATACTTGCACCGCGACATCAGTGTGGGTAACATTCTCATCCTCGACTACCGCGACGAGGCCGGTAAATGGCAGTTACTGGGTATCTTGATCGACTGGGATCAATGCCAGTTCGTGAATCATCTTAAAGCGATATCGCGTCCTGGGCGCGCAGTAAGTCTCGAGGCGTCATATTGCGGTACGAAGTAGCTAACAGTCTGTTCGCTCTCAGGGCACGTGGCAATTCATGTCTGCTAGGCTCCTCGCCAATCCTGACAAGGAGCACGAGGTATCAGACGACATCGAGTCCATCGTACACGTTCTTCGCTGGATGTGTCTTCGGTTCCTCCGACACAACTTCACCGGTACACCTAACCAACTGCGACTGCAGGTGGCTGCTATGTACGAGGGATACGACATTGGAAAGGATAACCGAGAGATTGGCGGCGCCACGAAGAACGGTCACATGCTAGCGGGATCCACTGGTTTCATCCTCAAAGCCGAGGGCAGCCCCCTCCGCCTACTCCTCGACAACCTCGCTTCGATGTGTCAGGCACACTATCTGGCGTTGAAAGCCCAGGAAGGCAAGCCTAAGCAACACTCCGCGCCCGTCACAAATGGCGCCATGTCGGCCGCCATATTGACCCGCGTCCGTAAGAATCCTACAGTTCTGGAGGCCCCTGAAGCCGAGCCGTCAGCCCAGCCAACACCGTCTCTGAAGCTCTCCAATCACACTGCCATCCTCATCATCGTTGGTAACGCCCTGGAAACGGGAGCTGAGTCCTTGACGTCGCTGGAGATGACGGAGGACCAGTTCGCCGCCTTTTACAAGTCCCCGGTACAGCAACGCAATCGCGAGCGCTCGAGCCAAGTGTCCTCGGGATCAAAGCGAGAGTTGGAGGGTCCAGCACAGGAGGGAAGGTCTAGCCGTTCGAAACGAGCCAGGACCGCGACGTCGGGAGAAATATCGTCGTCAGCCGAGGAGTGACCAGTTATTGTGCATGTATGTGCTCAAGGATGTTGATGGGGCTTTAAGGCACGATTAACGATGTAGATACCCGTTATGCTCTTAAACTACGATTACGGCACAAGTGGCCATGAGCCTATCTGAGGAAGTGCGAAGGCGGTCGTAGAGATGTTGGAGCACGCGCTCGCTAGTGTTGTATGAAGAAGAATGCATATTATTCCATATAGGACGTGCTTCGTAACAACGAGCAGCAAGGGAAGCACGATCTCAAGCGACCGAGGCGATGTCTACGAGAAATTGCTAAGACTTCAACGCAAACCACCATTTCTGCAGACGACCAGCTGTCCCGAAGTCTGCGCGTCCGATGAAATGGCGGCCGGAAAGGAAAGCTGGCAACCACACTGCATCGTCCTCCCACATCTCGTCGTACGGGATGAACCGCAGCCCGGACGCTTCATCGACTTGCTTCGGCTTCTGGATGATATCGTGGTGTCGGGCATCTGTGTCCGGGATAGCGAACCATTCAGGACGCATCTCTTCGGACCTACTCAAAGCAGTTAAACGTCGTCTCTGGACGACCAGACGAGCAACGAGAGACTACTGCTTACTCTGTAATCTTGCCGTCAAAGTCTTCGGCATAATAGACCTCGATGTGAGCGGCTTCGGCGATTTCAGGGCTCATGAAGAACAGCGTGCCTTGATGCTCGAGTTTGGCTGTTATCCCAGCCTCCTCCTGTGCACGGACATCGTAAGTAAGAGTCGCGATTTGCGAGAGACTGCACTTTCCTTGAGCTCCCGCACTGCTGCCTCAGCGGGCGTTTCTCCGGGATCTACCTTCCCACCAAAGCCATTGTACCTTGGCGCGGACAGTGAGTAGCGGACGAGAAGTGCGAGCAAGGCCGCAACCTACAGTCCTTTTCCAAGGCCCCGCTTCTTGAAGCCGAGCAGGAGCTGTTTGTGCAATTGTCAACACTGTTTGGACGCCGTAATAAAGCCCTTGCCACCTCACCGACCTTACTATCCTGCCTCACGAATGCGTTCGTGTAGAGCTTTGCCTTTTCGAAGGGCATCCAATCCATGGACCCCGACTCGGCCAAGACAGAGAGTCGACCATCCGCGTGAAGCCCAGGTGGCACGTCGGTTGCACCTGAAGCCATGATGACGAACGAGGGCTCACTGGAGCTCGTCAGTCAATATCCCGCGATTGCACGAATATATCCCTGCCTGAGGTCTCGCAGCAGGCGAAGGCCAGCACTTGCCGCCAATCGGAGTGGCTGCGCGCTTCAGCGACCACACTTTGGGAGACGCCGTGGACGTGGCAACTACAAATTGCCAAATCGGGAACAAGGTCGCGCACACGCGTTTGATCCGCGTGTGGCTGCACTGTGGTCCATCAATCTGAGATGTGGCTCAGTCCCATTGTTCTCGTCCCAACGTCGCACGCCTCGACTCAGACTGTCCCATATTGGGCAAATTGTGCGTACGCTGACAATATTTCGGACTTGGATCTGCGCAAAAGGCGCGAGACAACCTACCGATTAGGAAAGGTGAACCATTTCGGCCAGCAACAACAATGCTAACCTCAGAGAATAATGAAACAGGCGTGTTCTGTGGCCAACAGACATCGTGGCTATCTGAGCTGGATATAAAGCGGACACGTCTTCGCCCACTGCGTAAGCCCAACCCTCATCTTCTCCAGATGTCGTCCTCACCTGAGCCCGGGCCCAGCCTTGCTGAATCTCGTCGTGCTACATCACCTCCCGGTACAACAGCTGAAGGCTCGTAAGTCGCGCGCAGTTCTCGTGGCTGTCCACTGTCCTGATTGTCGTGTCAGGGAACCATCGAGTCCCTCCGCCACACGGGAATCGTCAGTAGAATCGACGTAAGTTGTATCGCTCTCTCGACGAACGTCATCTCGGCTAACGCTAGACACAGAGAAGCTTCGACTCTCCCGACCCCATCGCGTGCAAGTACCAAAATATCGTAAGCGATTTCGTGATGTTTCTGTGGCTACTTCCGCTCAAGCCTGGCAATAGTGCAGCGGCCCAGGGTGCTTCAGACCCAGCGCAATCCGCTCAGGCAACCTCCAAGAGCAAGCAATCCCCTACAGTCTTCAACAGCACCCCTGTGAAGGCATCGCGCCAGCCTCATTCTATCTCCAAGCCAAACAGACAAGGGAACACCGAGGGTCAGCTTCCTCCTTACGCTAAAGAGATGAGGTCGAAGACGGTGGAGATGAAGTTTGACGAGTTCATGGCGCGCTACATGCCGGGACTTGACGTCCCGTCGACGTCCGCGCCTAACATACCCGACTTCGACATGGATAAGCTTATGGGAAGGGAGAACGATGTCTGTATTGAACTGGTACGTACGACCGTTGTCTCCACTCAAGGCCATCACTCACGACGCTTTTGTAAACAGTGCAGAGTTGCTCAGGAAATTTTCGACAATAGTCACGAAGGCGAGAAGCTGGTTGCGAAGAACACGCGCGACCACCCAGACTCCAGCGATCGCAACGACTACGCGGAGCAGAACAGAGTCGACGTCTCATTCTACCCGGCGGGCGGCCGTGCTGAGGATGACTACCGGCTTACGGGAAGCAAAAGCTTGGCGCAGTTTCGGGCGTCCACTCGCTGGGCTTGGATCTCCTTGCTGGTAGAGATCAAGACGGAGCACGACAAATGCGCGTTCGATTTCGTCAACAAGGATGGCAGGAAGAAACGTGGTGACTCTGAGGAGCCTCACGACAACGAAGGCAATGACGGCGTCGCCGAGCACCACGACGACCCTGCGGAGCTCGGGGCTGCAGACAAGGGAAAAGCAAGGGCGAACACGGGCGGTGGAGGCGGCAGGGGTAGAGGCAGGGGGAGGGGAAGGGGACGAGGACGAGGACGGGGTAGGGGCAAGGGCAGGGGAAAGACGACCGGGGGCAAGGGCAAGGACAAGGCGACCGACGCCCGTGACGACTCTGATGTCGAGGATTCTCCGATGACACCGGTCAACGAGACCGCGCCGCTCGAGGAGTCGACCAGCAAAAAGAATACAACGCCGCCGGTACCGCGGCCGTTTCTTCCCTCTGGGTCGGGCGCGAATGAGGCCCTAGCACAGATGGCGGAGTACGTCGCGAAGATCTTTCGGAGGCAGCACCGGCTGCATGTCTTCGCGCTCTTCATCTACAAGGGCCAGGCTCGTGTCGTTCGCTGGGACCGCGCCGGTGCCATCGTCTCTACGCCAATTGACTTCGCAGAGGTCCCATCGCTGCTCCACCTGGTCATCTGGCGGTACGCGTGTATGAGCCAAGAGCTACGTGGCTTCGACCCAACTGTGGTTCCGGCCACGAAGAAAGAAATCGAGGATATGCGGACTTGCAGCGCACCGAATCCGTGGGCCAACATGCGCCGTCACGATGCCCTCGATCAGCGTGGGTGGCCAGTCTACAAGATCCAAATGCAGCCCGACGACCTCGTAGACCAAGGCGTCCTGAAGCCCATCACAGACAACATCCGCAAGGATGAGGACTCCGACACTGGAGGCCGAACCAAGTCTCGGGACCAAGGGTGTTTCATCGTAGGGAAGCGATACTTTGCCACCGACTCCCCCACAGGACGAGGGACGAAGTGCTACATCGCCTACGAGGTATCCCGTAAGCGCCTGGTCTTTCTGAAGGACTACTGGCGTACCGAAACGCCGTCGACGAAACCTGAGGGCAAGGTGTTAGAGGAGTTGAGGGCCGCTGGCGTGCAGAATGTGCCCACGCCTATAGCCGAAGGGGATGTGCTGTCAACGTCGGGCTGTGTGCAAACGACGCTCACTCACGAGTTGCTGCCAGAAGACGAAGAGACCAAGCGTCGGCCCGTGGTGCAACATCATTATCGCTTGGTCATCAAGGAAATCGGTCGTCCTCTAGACAAACTTGCCAACGCACTCGAACTGGTCGGAGTTGTTTATGATGCGCTCGAAGGTCGGTTTCATGTTTGTCAGTCACGAAGTCTATACCCTGTACTCAATCATCATCGCAGCGCATAGGCAGGCGTGGGAGCAGCAATACCTGCATCGCGACATCAGTGCGGGTAACATCCTCATCCTCGACTACCAAGACGAGGCCGGTAATTGGCATTTTCTGGGCGTTTTGATCGACTGGGATCTATGCAAATTCGTGGGTTATTTAAAAACGATATCGCGTCCTGGGCGTTCAGTGAGTGTCGAGGCGATCATGTCGTGGTACAGAGTGGCTAACAGTCTGACCGCTCTCAGGGCACGTGGCAATTCATGTCTGCCAGACTCCTCGCGAACCCTAAAAAGGAGCACGAGGTGTCAGACGACATCGAGTCCGCCGTACACGTTCTGTGCTGGATGTGCCTTCGGTTCTTCAAACACCGTACCACCAAGAAGCCTGAACAGCTGCGACAACAGATACTCAATGTGTACGAGGTGTACGACGATGTAAAGAGTAACGAAGACATCGGCGGCGAGGGGAAGCTCGCACTTATGCTGACCGGATCTAGCGGTGTCTTCCTCGACGCCGAGGACAGTGCCCTCGGCGAGCTCCTGGCCAAGCTCGCTTCGATGTGTCAAGCACACTATCTGGCGTTGAAAGCCCAGGAAGGCAAGCCTAAGCAACACTCCGCGTCCGTCACAAATAGCGCCATGTCGGCCGCCATATTCGCCCGCGTCCGTAAGAATCCTACAGTTCTGGAGGCCCCTGAAGCCCAGCCGTCAGCCCAGCCAACGCCGTCTCTGAGGCTCTCCAATCACACTGCCATCCTCATCATCGTTGGTAACGCCCTGGAAACGGGAGCTGAGTCCTTGACGTCGCTGGAGATGACGGAGGACCAGTTCGCCGCCTTTTACAACTCCCCGGTACAGCAACGCAATCGCGAGCGCTCGAGCCAAGTGTCCTCGGGATCAAAGCGAGAGTTGGAGGGTCCAGCACAGGAGGGGCAGTCTAGTCGTTCGAAGAGAGCGAAGACCACGGCGTCGGGCGGGCTGGTGTCGTTGCCCGAGTAATGGCCAGTTGTTGTGCACGTATGTGTTCGAGTGTTGGTGTAAAATTCAGGGCCCCAAGTTTGCGATATAAACATCATACGACTGCTGTCTACTTTGGAAACCGAGCGTGCTGGATAAGATGGAACGATGCACGCCAAATATTGGTCATGACGGTGAGGACAGTAGCAATGATCTGCACGACGCGCGATGTCTATTGTCATGGACATTCTCAGATTCTTCTCAATGTCGCTCGGGCTCGGGCTGTGTGCGAGGCGCTCGGAATAATTCAAGTAGTACTCAAACTCGATGTCACTGAGCGTGAGGCTGTTTCGTGCGAACAAGTGCGCGGCGGTCTTCTGCGCTCGCAGCCTGCTTGCCTCCGGCCGCCCTGCTCGTCCTTACTATCTAACTCACTGGCGGTAGTCTCACCCGCTGCCGCATAGCCTTACTTCAAGTTTCCGTCCCAGAGCGGCTGCCAATCGGTGGAGCTCGCTCGCAACTTGAAGCTTGAAGTTCGCCGATCTGCTCACGATCCCCGCCATTTACGGCACATACGTGGCCAGCAACAGTGACTCCGAGCGGCAACAAGTTCAAGATCTAGGTCAACACACTGAGCTCGACGAACTGATGCTCCCGTCACGCAGGTTCTCTTTGACGTAAAGAAGGTCAGCAGCCAGAGCAGCCTGCTTCACACCCTGCACGCCTTGACTGGCATCACGACTCCAGTTCGTTCGATTTGTATGCGGCCTTAGTAGTAGGGAAGCGGATCCGATCCGGCGGCGCACCCATGGACATGTACAACGCACCGGGTTCAACAAGATCTTTGCCAGTGGTTCTCCAGCGCTTGTCATCGTACCGTTGTGGCTGTATCAATCGGAGATCTGGCCAACAGGAGCAAGGCTCTCGTTCCCACTTCATTGACGCCTTGATTCAGACCGCCACCACCAGTGATTGAAGCAAATAACTTGGAACACAGGATCGCAGGCGCGTCGAGGTCTATCCATACAGTACAGTGAGCCAAATGATGATCTTACTCCTCCGCAAATTGACGAAATTGAGCAGGGGTGCCAGTGCAAGGTCTGCCACTGGCAGTGCAGTAGTTAACGGACGGTCGCGGTTTTCTCAATAGATACAGAGCGTACGCGTTCTGCCTACCTTCGTGAGTCACACCTTCATCCTTTATCCTTCTCCGACCCATCTCTCTCTGGCACCGCGCCCAGTGTAGTAGCTGGAGGCGACTGTGGCACCACACATCTAGAAACTGTAAGTCGCGTGCCGCACGCGCCGTCAACCAGTTGGCTGGTCATTCCTTAACCAATCCGGTAACAGTGAGCCACGCCATCCTGTCCGCCTGGATCACTTCCGCTCAAATTGTTGACATTGAGCCTTTGATGCTGCCCACGGTCCTTTCCAACGCCTCTGACAGTACAGAAACAATGTAAGTGGCTCCGTTCTCTACAACAGCCAATGATCCCACATGATGCACTTCGCGCGCTGCAGCGACCGCTCCCTCGGTATCACCAAGATACTACCAAGCCCCGCGACGTCCTACCATATAACGTTCTCCATCCCACGCTCTCCGTCAAATCTGGGACCAGGCCGAACATCGCAACGGAGTTCAAGCCCTCTACGCACCGGTTATGAAGTTCAAACTTGGAGTGGCTGAGATGAATTATGACGACTTCATGGCACTGTATATGCCGGGCCCTGACCTTCCGCCGAACTCTGAGCTCCAGATTCCCGCAATAGACAGGACGACGCTCTTCAGCTCTACGGAAGGTCCTATCTGCCGTGCACTGGTAAGTCCGCGACCTGTCTCAGCATGAGGTCATCGCTCAAAGAGTGTCTGCGACTAGTGCACGGTCGCGCAAGCCATCTTCGACGGTTGTCCACACGGGGACCCGAAGCTCGTTGCGAAGGATACGCGTGGCCATCCCGGGCCGGACGTCAGCGATCGACTTGACTTTGCCTCACAGGAGAAGGTCGGCGTCTGCTTCTATCCCGACCACGACGACGCGAAGTCGGAGCACACGCTTCCGGCGCAGGGTACTAGAAGGCAGGCGGGGTTCCGGGGGCGGACTTGCTGGGCATGGGTTTCATTACCGGTGGAAGTCAAGACAGACCACCGCGAATGTGCGTCCCAGTTTGAAGAGAAGCTGCAGATTCCTGAGGGCAAGTCCGAGGATGCTCTTCAGGGTCACCTACAAGACGATAACACGCAGGCCAGCCAGCACGAAGAGCATGACCACTCAGAGTCCAAGACGCTCGTGCGCTCGGATTTCGCGACGGACTGGGGGATGGAGCAGCAGGCAGCGTGCGTTGCAAAACTTCTTGGGCGGCAGCATCGTGTGCACTGCTTCACGATGTACGTCTTCAAGGGGCAGGCTCGCGTCGTCCGTTGGGACAGGGCGGGCGCCATCGTGTCCACTCCTATCGACTTCGAGAAGGACCCGTCGTTGCTCCACCGGGTGATCTGGCGATACGCGTGCATGACCGAGGCGCAGCGCGGCTTTGACCCGACGGTGAGACGAGCTACCGAGGAGGAGGTCAAGAAGATGCGTGACTGTCACACGCGGAATGATTGGGCGGACAAGTCCCGCAAGGCAGCTCTTGATCAAGATGGTTGGCCGGCCTACACGATCACGATGCCGGTCGGCGATCGCGTCGACCAGACAGACTTGGAACGCCTTGCCCCTATGGTCCCTTGCGAAGACGACTCCGTCAACAAGGAAGCATATGCGAACAGGCCTGTTGAGTTTGTCGTCGGGAAGCGCTACTTCGCCAGTAACTCTCCTACCGGGCGTGGCACCAAATGCTACATCGCATACGAGGTCGCTCGCGATCGCTTGGTCTTCCTCAAGGACTACTGGCGTGCCGACACGGACAGTTCGCTACAAGAGGGACAGGTGCTGGAAGACCTTAGAAAGGCTGGTGTTCAGTTCGTGCCGACGCCCTTGTTTAGGGGGCACGTGCGGAGCGGCAACGACGAGCAGAAGACGTGCACCCAGGCCTTCTTGCTGATGAACCCTCGGTCGTATATGAAGCCTGCGGCCCTGAAGCACTACCGCCTAGTTGTCAAGGAGATCGGGCGTCCTCTGGAGGAGCACGAGGATGCATTTTATCTAGTAGGAACTCTGTTTCAAGCCCTGGAAGGTAGGCATTGTCGCTCGTTGAGTGAATTATGCTCACTCAGTTTTCCTTGCAGCTCATAAGCAAGCATGGGTTAAAAAGAAGATTATGCATCGCGACATGAGCGCGCGGAACATCCTTCTGTTCACCTACATCGATGCTGAGGGAAAGGTATTTGTTTTTGGAATGTTGATCGACTGGGACCTGTGCAAGCATGAGAAATACCTCGGCACAGCGATGAATACCGGCCGTTCGGTGAGTTTGACACGCGATTCGGCTCGCCAGACGACTGATCAATTCTATCACTAGGGTACGTGGCCATTCATGTCTGCCAGGCTCCTGCGCAATCCTGGGAAGAAACACGAACTAGCAGATGATCTGGAAGCGGTCGTACATATCCTTCGGTGGATGACCCTTCGCTTTTACAAGCACAGCATGTCAGACCGACCCGAGGAGCTGAGGGCGCATGTCCTTGGCGTATACGAGACACAGGGTATCGTAAACGGAGAAGCAGTTGGCGGCACCCAGAAGTATGACCTCATGGTCGAAGGTTACATAGGAGTCAACCTCGAGCATCGAGACAACCCCTTGGCGAAGCTTCTGAGCGACCTTGCTAAGATCTGCAAAGAACACTATCTGGTGGTCGGCCGCGAGGCTGAACCTGCGCAGGTGACCGCAGTGAAGCCATCCGTCAGTGACTCAAACACGAGCACGAACATCAAAATCGCACAGCAAAGCTGGTTCGCAAGCGTCATGTCTCCGCCGCTACCCCGTATTGTCGGAGAGGCTCCTAATATCGCTGTTGCTCCACCAAGATCGCCCTCCCAGTCGCCGCCCCCTCCTCCCGGGCCGCCGCCGCCTTCTCCGCTCAGTACCCATGATGCGATCTTAGGTGCTTTCTGCACGGCCTTCATGTCCTCGGTTGGCCTGTACGAACCTCTGGAAAAGTTGCCCGACCAATTCGCAGCCTTCAAACATTCGACTATTGCTCAGTACAGCATCGAGCGCTCAAGCCAACAGTCGTCCGGCTCGAAACGGACGCTGGAAGCCGAACCGGAGGAACTTGCGAAGCCCGGTCCTTCGAAACGAGCGAGGGCCGCGAACACAGGAGGACTCGAGTCACTGCCGGAGGAACCTGCGGCGGAGCCGGTGCTGCACGACGGAGAGGACTGATTTACCTCCTTCGTAAAGCTGTCGTACGCTCGTTTTCTCCTCTGATAAGCTGATGCGATATGTCTGGGACTATGTGTTACGGAACGGAATCTGCAATGATCTAACCTGGTGTTCTATATCTGTACTATCTCGTCTCGTATGTATGATCGTTCGCTCGGTCGAATTAAAATCTTTAGTTCTTCCACTACTACGCGCAGAGCGCGAAGGACGAACTGGCGTAGGCGCCGCACAGAGTCTCCTCTGGCAGCCAGTCACAATATTGTCGTACCCTGCTACTCTGAAAGCCTCTGGGTGATGATCGATGATTAACTCGATACCTGAGCGAGGGCCGTCCGTGTCGCCTCGTCGCACATCATCTGTACTAAGGCTCCGGCTGATCGTATGGAAGTCGTCGAGACGCCTGACATATTGTGCCTACAGCTGTTGCTCCATACCGTTCTGCAAAGACCTGAGCAAAGACAGCCGATATCAGACTAACGGCCTGCACCCGCACTCTGACCGCCGCAGCGTCGAATATTTCGGTTAGGATTAGCGACGGCCGGGGTGGAGATCCGATTCAAATCCCTTCCGCGACGTCGGATTGGGAGGCAGGACACTAGGGAGGAGCGAAGGAGATGAGTCCGAGTCGCATTGAAGTTATGCCAGTGACCGGCCTGCCGTAAAGCGCCTCGAACATCATCGATTCAGAGGCGGCATACACGTACGCGGGCGCGCTCGCAAGCTGGGGGACAACAATCACTACTGATGTGAGCTTAGTACGTCAGCCGCCCGCCCCGAGGAGTCGCTGCCACCTCCGCGCGGCGCGCGAGCCTAGGTTGACCTCACTGCGGTGCTGTATTAGACTGGGCTCATCCTGGAAAGCCGCAGAGTGGTTGTAGGAAGGATCGCAGCGCACTGTCGTGAGGAGTGCAGTGCATCCGAGCCGCCATCTGTAGGTGCCCAGGAAAGTACGATTGCACCCGCCTGAAACGATGGGTATTCAAATATTCAAGAAGGAGGGCTGATGGTGGGAATGCCAGTCCAGAGCGCGGACAAGCATGTAACGTGTCGTTCGTGACGGTTTCGTGCCAGATGTCCAATGCCGGAGGAACGTGACAACGGTTTCAACCCCCCATTGGTAGGGGAGATCACCAAACGCGGCAGTTCCAGACGCGTACTATCTCTTCGGCCACTGGGTGATGCAGTCACGGTCTACCGTGAATCGTGACGGCGCTAACTCGTTGTAAGCCAGAGGAAGTCGTGCAGCGGAGCACAGGTCGACAGTGGGCGCAACGGAGGATATGGACGGCCTGGTCATGCAGACAGATGGCGCCCCGATTCGAGTGGGACGCTTGGCTGGACGACAGGGAAGGATTCGGAGCGAGTCCAGAGGCTGCCTGAGGAACTTGAGTCGCTCCGAATGATATTAAGATGGTGTGCAGATAGGCCCGGCCCCTGCCGGGCAGGACAATAATGACGCATAAGATACGTGACACCAAATATACCCATAGTGACGACCGTTGAAGAGGCGAATAGCGCAGCTATACGTCACGGATCCGAGTCATGAGATCGGGAACGGCCCCCTGTCCCGATACTTCAACTTCGAGTTTCTTCCTCTTGGACTGCGACGACCCGCGCGCTAGGACTGAGGTTGCAGATGAACCCTGCGCCGAGCTGCTCAGCACTCATCGACGATCATCGGCGGGGCAACCACTCACCTGGCCACGGAGACACCGGCCCTCCCGCTCGTGGCGCCTAAGACTGTCTATCCTGGAGAACTCCTTCTCGCAACCTCCGCACCAAGTCTTGAAGAGCTGATAGTGGACGGTGGCGATATGCTTTGCCATCTGCCGCCGGTCACTGACGTCCTTTCCGCACCGACCGTGCCCATCGTCCCACTGGCAGATGAACTTCCCATAACGGTCCTTCATCGTGCTGAGCGCGGATGTTGCCCAGTGGCACTCCAGGAGGTGTTTCTCCACGCCCGCGGTCTTCTTCAGCAGTACGTCCGAGTCCAGAGAGCCGCACAGTCCACCGAAATGGCATATGGCAGGCATCGCCGCGATCACGCCTCCCGCGACAGTCGATGCTTGGTCGTCGTGCGCGTGCGCTGGCCCGGGCTCACTGGATGTATGGTCAGTATGACCGTTCCCGGCATCAGGAGGTGCTTCAACATCGGCTGATTGCTGATGCGACGCGGACGCCAGTTGCTCCGCTTCCGAGGCGTATTGTAGGTCGTACCTGCGTGCTGGTCAGCGACGCAAGCGACGATGGCAACACTGAGCTACGTACTCCAATCCTTCTGTGTACGGGCCGCTGTTAGGGTTGGGGTAGGAGGGGTCGTTATACAGCCCAGGGTCATCGATCAAGTACCTGCCGACATTGGTGTGTCAATGGAAGTCACTCAGCTTGTGGTCGATGAATGACTTACGGAGCCATCTCTGACGGCCCGTATCCAGGAGGAACCATACCCATGAGCGTACCGACGTCTTCGACATTGGGGGGCAGAGAATAGTAAGGAATATCGATGGGATGGTTGGCCAACAGGTAGTTGGTAACCTCGTCGTAGTAAAAATATTCAGAAGTCATGACGAGTTAGGTCGAAGGGACGTCCCATGAGGGGAGGCGGGGTGGTTTTAAGTAGGAGGCAGGACATGTAAGCACGAGGCGAGAGACGGGCGGGCGTATATAGCGGAACGTACATGGTGGAACGTACATGGTGGAAAACCCACCCGACGTTCCTGAGCCCACCTTCCACTTCCAGTGCGCGCGAGGTGTGTTGCCTTCCGTCGGGTGGAAATGATCTTGGACGTGCATGAAGGAGAATAGGCGCGACGGAGGGTGTGCCACGGTGTATCCGTAGGGCAGGACCACCCACCAAGGTTGTGGGTGGCTTCGCTGGAGTGAATTTCGTTGGTGGATCTTCACAAAACCAGCTCGGTATGGCACCTGCGCGGTGATCATCAAGGGTCTGGCAGTCGTGGTCCACGCTCAAGTTGGTGGGCTGGCGGATGGTGGCCCGGGGCGCATCCACCTTCCTTCTTTCCGCCGCGCATACGAGGCCTGTACATTAATGAAAGGACGCGATCAGATGCTGAGACTTCGGCGCGCAGGCGTGACAGTGGGACATACCAATTTCGCCACGACATCCTCACCATTAACGTGCCCTCGGTAGTGGATGGCAGTCACACCTGTCACGCTGCCGAGTCCACAGAGAAAGAGCCGCTGGCTTAGGCAATGTGAAGAGGTGGGAATGGCGGTCGCCGGTGTATGAGGAACGAAGAAGGCTCTTGGGGACGGTTCGAACGGGTGGTGGAAATGGGTCGGCGTACGAGAAGCAGCGAAGGCTGTGGATGTACATTAGCTCGAATCTACGCAGTCACATGCATTGACAGAACGCCCGCGACAGCGCCTCGCTCTGCAGCCGCCGTCGCTACAACCCTGCCTTCACGCACCACTCGACTTCGAGTCACTTGCTTGAGCAGGCCCAGGTGCAATTGAGGTGCATGGCGACTTGAACCTCCATTGCACACAGACTACACGGGACTTGCTTCTCGCGCCCGGAGCCTCACGGACGAGGTTGAAGGAGACCAAATGGAACCCAGGTGTGATAGAACAAGCAACAAGTTGTCCTGTGCTGTCATGTTCTACTCTTCCGGCAACGCACTGGCACTTACACTCGCAGGATGTTCTCTCAACCAGCAGATACTGCCGGAACCAGGAGGATTGGCGGAGGCGGATAGCCTCGTTGTTACACGGAGGCACGCAGCAAGCAGCCCGGAGCAGACCGACAGTTCGCGGGACGATTTAATTCATTATCCGCGACCCGCCCGAAGCTGCGGCGATCAGATTGTCGGGGTGCGCTGAGCCTGGAATTGATCTAGATTGCACGGTGCGCGAAACGGTCGGGGAGCGCATCATGATGTACAGCCTGACTGTGATCACGACAACTTGACCATGTCAGAAGAAATATATGTTGAGGCGCGCAAACGGAGGACGGCGAGCGCTGTAGCCTCTTCAGTCGAACTGACTCGAACAATGAACATTGCGTTCACCGAAACGATTGCACCCTGATGCCCACCACCCACCATCTCGGTGGCTCTGTTCTATCGCGCTCCACCAGCCTCAAACGTCCATTCTCCCTCATGGAGGGATCTTCTTCGGGTTTCAGGCCCAGGATCGGACGGGGGCAACGCGTGTCTGTCACACACCGGGGGTTGGAAGTATTTCCACGCTTCCCGGCGAACTTCCTGCAAGGTGGAGATGGGCGGGTGTGCGGGTGGTCCGGTGGGACGAAACGAAGCCTGATTCTGCCTGAATGGGCGCACGAACGACGGGGGAAGGAGCCGCACGGAGAACGAGGCGGGGTTGGACGATAGATCGGCTACAGTAACGGGGGAAGGACGCTTCGATGGTTTGACACTAGTGCGCAAAATCGGTACGCTGGTCAGTATATTTACCCTCTTTCGGGACGTGGTGGTCCAATCCCCGACTACTGTATTGCGTCGACATGAACCTCCACCCGCACGGTGGGCACACATCAGTCGTGCGCGCACCGACCTGAACGCGGTGGGTGTCGGATGTGACGAAAGCATATACTGCGGAAGGCAACAGTGCCAGCACGACACCGATAGAGGTACAAGATTATACAACACAGTATCAGCCGACGACCTCGGGCTTGTTCACCCCTCCGTTCACCGCGTCCGTCTCCGCAGCGTTCCACCGAAGCGCGGCCTGCGCGGCGGGCGACTTGAACACGGTGGACCGCGCGAACCGGCCGTCGCACGCTGTCCTGAACTCCTCCACCCTTGATGAACCGACCGCCTTCAGGAAAGCGAGCGCGTCGAGCGCAGTCTGTGTTCGTGGAAACGGTGGAATGAGCACGGCATGCGGCTGAGGTCATGCGGATGGACCGACCTTGATATCGAGCGACACGTCCGGGTTGAACACGCTGAAAGACAGAGCCTTCGATCTGCTCCACAGGCGCACTCAGCAATCGCGAGACTTTGGCGGAGGCGAGTATCGCCTTGCCGCTCGACGAGTGCTTCTGCTGATATTGCGCGTTGAACTGTTCCAGGTATAGTTCGTCCGGGTGCAGTTTTGCCAGCGCATCCTTTACGACCGGACCCATGGGCTCCGGCGGTAGTTGAGATGCGGAAGAGACTACAGACGCCGCGTCCGTCATGGCGTTACAACATGCAGATGCGGAGGACTTACGTGTATGTCTGAAGTGGGCCAGACGAAGGTGCAGCTCCGGGTGCTCCGCGTCAAGGGCATGCGCCTCCAAATCGGCGCCAGGACTTGCGGCATCTTTCTATGCGCAAGGGTTAGTGAGCCCGATACAGCCGACACAGTAGATCGGTCAGCGAAGGCAACCTCCAGGTCTTTGACCTCACCTTGGTGAACAACCCCAGGATCTCACTGGCCTCGTCAACAAAGCCCGCCCTGAGCCGGTACTTCGCGCACTTCGTGTTCAGGAAGCGATCTTGAAGGTCCAGCACCCGAGAGTCGTCTAGGGCCTAGGCAGAGTGCCGCGTCGAATGGGTCTCCGCATCGCTTGAGCACCCTGCCCTTGAATGCGTACAGTTCTGGTAGCGTCGGCGTGTGTATGATACCCAGTCCAAAAGCTCGAGCGCACGAGCGTGGTCAGAATGGTCAGCGCTTGTCGGAGTCTTCGTACCAGTGTGGCTGCATCAATCGGAGATCTGGCCAGTTCTCGTTCCAACGTCGTGTCACGCAATAAAGGCCAAGTTGATTTCGACCGCCACCACTTTTTGAAAGCCGTAGATTTGTGAGAAAAGATTGGAGTCGTCAAGAGGCTCCTTGATATAGTACTCAGAGTGAGTCATTTCACTGCCGCACTCAGGCTCCTTCACAGGAATGAAGTCAAAGTAATACAGCCGCGGGCTTCTCTCAGCCAATAGCCACGAAGCCAACGCGTTCTCCATCTCCTCGTGAGTCGCTTCTTTCCTGCTCGTCATTTTTTGACACGTTTCCCTCTGACATCGCGCACAGTTCACTAACTGGAGACGAGGAACGCACTACACCTCTCAAGTCACGTGCCTTACGCCTCGTCAACCAGTTGAAATTGGCTCCAGGCTAGTCGTCCCTTACTACTTAGCCAACCCGCAACGGGAGCATCAAAGAATATACGTGAGCCATGTCATGTCATTTTTTCCATCTGAATCACTTCGGCTCACACTGGCACTATTGACATTGAATGCTGTAGACAGGTCTAGCGTCTTCCTCCGAACATCGCGACGGAGTTAAAGCGCTCTACGCACGAGATATGAGGTCCGAAGTGGCAGAGATGGACTTTGTCAAGTTCATAGCACTGTACATGCCGGGTCCTGACCTTCCGCCGGAGTCGGAGCTCCAGATTCCTGCAATAGACAGGACGACACTCTTCAGCTCTACGGAAGGTCCTATCTGCCGTGCACTGGTAAGTCCGCGACCTGTCTCAGTACGACGTCATCGCTCACTGCGACTAGTGCACGGTGGCGCAAGCCATCTTCGACGGTTGTCCACACGGGGACTCGAAGCTTGTTGCGAAGAATACGCGTGGCTATCCGGACGTCAGCGATCGACTCGACTTTGCAGGACAGGAGAAGGTCGACGTCTGCTTCTATCCCGGCCACGACGATGCGAAGTCGGACTACACGCTTCCGGCGCAGGGTAGAAGGCAGGCGGCGTTCCGGGGGCGGACTTGCTGGGCATGGGTTTCGTTACCGGTGGAAGTCAAGACAGAGCACGAACGCACACTCGAGTCCGAAGAGGAGCTGGAGATGTCTGAGGGAAAGGTCGGGGACGCTTCTCAAAACCTCCAGCAGCTCAATGATACTCAAGTCAGCCAACACGAAGAGGGTGATCACTCAGAGTCTAAGACGCGTGTGCGCTCGGATTTTGCGGCGGACTGGGGGATAGAGCAGCAGGCAGCGTGCGTTTCAAAGCTTCTTAGGCGGCAGCATCGCGTGCACTGCTTCACGATGCTTGTCTTCAAGGGGGTGGCTCGTGTCGTACGCTGGGACAGGGCGGGCGCCATCGCGTCCTCTCCTATCGACTTTAAGAAGGACCCGACGTCGCTCCACCAGGTGATCTGGCGGTACGCATGTATGACCGAGGTGCAGCGCGGCTTTGACCCGACAGCGAGACGGGCTACCGAGGAAGAGGTCAAGAAGATGCGGAACTGCCGCCCGCCGAACGAGTGGGCGGACAAGTCCCGCAATGCAGCCCTTGATCAAGACGGATGGCCGGCTTATACGATCACAATGCCGCTCGACGATCTCGTCGACCAGACGCACCTGCAACCCATTGCCCCTAAGTCCCCTCGTGAAGACGCCTCCGTCAACAAGAAAGCATACGGGAACAGGTCTGGAGCTGAATTTGTCATCGGAAAGTGCTACTTCGCAAGTAACTCTCCTACCGGGCGTGGCACCAAATGCTACATCGCATACGAAGTCGCTCGAGATCGCCTGGTCTTCCTCAAGGACTACTGGCGTGCCGACACGGACAGTTCGCCAGAGGAGGGAAAGGTGCTGGAAGACCTCAGAAAGGCTGGTGTTCAGTTCGTGCCGACGCCCTTGTTTAGGGGGCATGTGCGGAGCGGCGACGACGAGCAGGAGACGTACATGCAGGCCTTCTTGCCGGAAAACCCTCGGTCACATATCAAGCCTGCCGCTATGAAGCACTACCGTCTAGTTGTCAAGGAGATCGGGCGTCCTCTGGAGGAACACAAGAATGCATTTTATCTAGTATGCGCTTTGCTTGATGCCCTGCAAGGTAAGCGTTGTCGCCCGTTACGTGGATGATGATGCTCACTCTACTTTCGTTGTAGCTCATCAGCAAGCATGGGTCAAGATGAAGATTATGCATGGCGACATGAGCCCGCGGAACATCCTCCTCTTCGCCTACATCGATGAAGAGGGCACCGTATTTGCTATTGGAATGCTGATCGACTGGGACTTGTGCAAGCACGAGGATTATCTCGGCACGGCTATGAATGTCGGTCGTTCGGTGAGTATGACACACGATTGAAATCTAGCTCGCGAGACGACTGACCGATTCTATTCCTAGGGTACGTGGCCATTCATGTCCGCTGGGCTCCTGCGCAATCCTACGAAGAGGCATGAAGTCGCAGATGATCTGGAATCCGTCGTCCATATCCTTGGGTGGATGACCCTTCGCTTCTACAAGCACAGTATGTCAGACCAACCCGAGGATCTGAGGTCGCATGTCCTTGACGTGTATGAGACTCAGGGTATCGTAAACGGAGAAGCAGTCGGCGGTGCACAGAAGCATCGCTTCCTGCTTCTCGGTAATCTAGGAGTCGACCTCGTCCCCTCACTGGCAGGAACCCTCTGGCGAAGCTTCTGAGCGACCTTGGTGAAATCTGCAAGGAACACTATCTGGCGGTGCCAGAACCCAAGGCTGAAACTTCGAATGCGATCGCAGCGCAGGAGTCCGTCAATGACAAGAAAACCATGATCGCACTGAGAAGCCGGTACGTAAGCCTCGCCAAGTCCCTGCCGCCACCCCGTAGTGTCGGGGAGGCTCCGGCTCAACATGTCCCAGTTGCTTCGCGGTCCACCAAGCAGCCCTCTCCTCTGCTCAATACCCATGATGCGATCATAAATGCTTTCGTCGAGGCTGTTTTGTCCGAGAGAGCTCTGTGGAAACCTCTGAAAAAAACGCCCGACCAATTCGCAGCCTTCAGAAATCCGACTGTTGCTCAGTACAGCATCGAGCGCTCAAGTCAGCAGTCGTCCGGTTCGAAACGGACGCTGGAAGTCGAAACGGGGATCTTGCGAAGCCAGGTCCTTCGAAACGAGCGAGGACCACAGGAGGACTCGATTCGCTGGCGAAGGAGGATCCTGCGGCGGTGATGCTGCACGACGGAGAAGACTGATCTGTCTTCTCTACTCGTGAAACTGTCGTACGCTCGTTTTCTCCTCTCATACGCCTGGGACTAGGTGTCACGGAACGGACTCTGGGATCTTTACATGATTGAATCTGTACTATGTCGTGTTCAATGTATGATTGTTCGCTTGGTCGAATGAAGATCTTTAGTCGTCCTACTGCGTGCAGAGCGCGAAGGACGAGTGACCATTCATCTCTTCTCGTGGCCGGGTCACAAAATCCTACGCTCACGCTCGTACTTACCGAGCTCTATCCGGGGGTCATGATCATTGATGACGCGCTGTGTAGCTGCTGATCGTGGGCTCAGGTGATCGTTGCACCGGCTCCCGAGGTCCTGGCGAG
>NW_025955443.1:0-27236 GCF_022376445.1 Fomitopsis serialis | reverse complement strand
GCGAGGGGCACGCCCGACCTGTCCACGCTCTCGCCGCGCGAGCTGTACCGATCGCGCAACACGTCTTCCGGGATGGGCATAGGCGATGCTGGTCGATGGGCAGGCTGCTCGTGCGTGGCGAGCGCGGACACGATATCATCCCGGAGCTGAACCCGCTCGAGGGGGAGCCGATTGTTGACAAACCCGGGCGGTCGGCGTTTGCGTATACGGACTTTGAGCTACTGCTGAAGGTGAAGGAGGTGCGAATGTTGATTGTGTGTGGCGTAACGACGGACGTGTGTGTGCATTCGACGATGCGGGAGGGGAACGATCGTGGTTATGGGAGGATGCGACGGGGACGGCGCTCGAGGAGTTGCATGCGGCTGCGGTGAATATGGTGCAACATCCGGGAGGAATTTTCGGGGGCGTAGGGAGGGCGACATGTTGATTCTTGTCTAATCTGTTTGTTACTCTGTATCAGTGCTTACAGCTGGTTAGCGAACCGACCACGTATTTGAATGAGATATCAACACAAGGATATGATTATACAACGGGTGAGTCCTCGTACAGATAGCGTTACATCCATTCGAACCATTCGTAGCGATGTGTAGCAGCCATGAGGGTGGCGAGACTTCTATCTAGTCATCGTACCCAGGAGGGGCATCATCCGGTATCCTCGAGGCGTACGACGAGGAACCAGCTTCGGCCGGCGTGTAAGTAGCTACCAGAAGCACAGAAGGTTAGTCGTAGGAGTGGTGGCGATCAAGCAAGCACGCACGTAGCTCGTCTTCCTCGCCGTCTGTCTCTTCATGTAGATCGCCCGCTCTCGCGTCTTCTCAAGCGCGCTAACAACTCAACAGACCCTTGTCCTTCAACCGAATCTCCGCCTTCGTTCCGTCAGTCAGCCTGCCTTCCGGCGAGGGTTTGAGGTCGATGGTGAGGAAGTTCGAGCCAAAATAGGGCTGCTCGAACTTTGTGGAGAGGAGGGAGAGGAGGGGCACGGAGAGCGAGTCGAGGCCGGACTTGCTTCCATTGTCGGACACGAAGACGAGCTGTGTGAATCGAGATCCGACAGAGAAGACGAGGATGGCGATGGGGTGGGGAAAGAACAGCGGGCCCGGAATCATACATGTATTGCTGTGGCGACGGTAAGCGAGAGTGGGATGCACGCACCCGCTGGTCCGTCAGCCACAGCTTGCCCACGTCCTTCATCTTCTTCGCACCGCCCGACCCTCCTGCGCTCGACGCACCCGTCGGCGGCGCATCTGGGATGGTGAGCGAGACTTCGACGCCACCGTTGACCTCCTTGATCGTCAGCTCGTTCGGGAGCGGGATGGGGGCCCGCGCTGGGCTCAACATCGCGTAGTTCAGCGCCATCTTGTTTGGTTCGTAAGTCCTGCTCGTCAGCTATGTCGAGAAGTCGCAGTGTCTCTCTGGCTCAAGGTGGGAGTGGGTGGGTACTACACAGCTCTGCACGGTGGGGTCGTATTTGATGGAATCATATCCGACAGACCATCATGATCGCGTTTACATATAGGAGAGGCCGTGTGCCGTGAGAACATAACCGTCATGTCGCGGATGTCAAGGGCTCAGCGTTGGCTCAGCGTGTTGTTCCTCGCCGTCTTGTAGTACAAGAATGTCCTGGTGAGTCCGGCCTCCTTTCATCGCTGTGGTCTGAGTTTGTCCAATCGATTGGCAGGGTACAACGGACAGCCACCGGCATATTGATCGTGTGTGGTTTCGGTGCCCTGCACACGTGTAGAACTTGAGGGCGAGAAGACTGCACCACTTCCTTCAACGGAGACAAGCTACGATCTGCAGCGTTTCAGACCACTTCTATCGTCGAGCAAGTTGTCCTACGGTCATCTGCCCTTCACTTCGAGAAACTTGCCACGCCCATCGGTATAGCTGCATTCAATGACTGCGCAGTTTCACTCGGTATCTTCTTCGTGCGGATGCAGAAACAATACATTGCAGAGTGGACATGAATGCGGGATAGTATGACATCAGACTCGGAAGAACCACGGCGTTTCGAGCTGCTCGAAATACGGCCGTGGCATGGATCTCCTGGTCTGTACCTCTACCCTACACTGACATGGACGTCACGGTCGTAGGACACGCAGAGCGGGTAAAGACAGAAATTTCAAAACTCTATGTGGTATGTTTTACGACCAACGGGGCCGGCCTGATCTTATGCGCTCTGCGGGTCGGAGTACGCGAGCACGACTGGCGGTACGTAGATCTGCTCGAATGTCGACGCACGCGTGTAGAAACCGGACAGCGCGCCGTAGTACGCTCCTGCGGTAGCAGCGAGGCCAAACGCACCGCCCGCAATGTTGACGTGCGGGTTCGCTGCCGATGACTTTCAGTTGCTGGCACGAGCAAATATCGGGATATGAACTCACGGTTGAAGGAGTTGGATGACAGGCAAGCGAGCGCGATCACCGTCATCCCGAGCGTCCAGACGATCGGGGCCGTCGTGCGGAGAGCGCCAATCCTGTATTCAACAATGAGCGACTTGTCTTGCTCTATCGGAGAATGCACTGACAGGAACACGCCAGTAATAAGGCTGAGACAAAAACAGTTGAGTGTCATTTTCCATATCGTGAACTACACCAGTGGACTCACCACCAGATGGCCAGATAGATACCAATAGCGTGCGTGAACTCCTTCGTAGGCACACCGTCGACCGAATATGCCGCCCTATGTTACAAGTCAGTACCGGTAAGATTGCTGTCACCGCGCGGTGCTTACGCGAGTCCGATTTGTGGCAGGTAGAGCGCACCGTAACTGAAGTTGAAGCCCCCGTAGGTCGTGAAGACAGTCCTGTATACCGCATCACTCAGTGTCCACCACATCATCTGCGCTCGTTGACATCGACTCACGCTGCGAAGGTGTGGCTGTCATCTTTGTCAGTAAAGCCTTGATGTTGAATGCTGATGAGGCTTACCCGAGGTAGAACTCCCACATGCCGACCAACGTCTGCGAGATACCGCCGTAGCTACGGAACTCTATCACAAAGAGTTCCAGAGGTGATCTGGCGCTTTGGGCCACTTACAACATCGCGAAGACCAAAACAAGGTTGGCCGTTGTCACACCGCCCGCGCCCAGGGTGAGCAGGGATGAACACAGGAAGACGGTCCCATAGGCCAACATTCCAAGGGGCGTCTGGGCAAAGACCGGATTCAGGACCATCACAGAACCGAGCAGACATTGTCGATCAACTTACGGGGTTACCATACTGGTGCACCACAGGCGGGGGAGCCTGCCCCTCGCCCAGCGGGCGCGGCGGGACAGGATCCAGGGACTCCCCGAAGTAGTTGATGTTGCCCCGGCTCTCGCTCCTGGTGAGCACCGTGACGTTCTCCGACTTTCCTGATTTCTCTGTGTCAGACATTGTTGGCTAGGTATCCGCACTGGGAACTAGGATTCAGAGGACGGTAAGGGAGGGGGCGTGCGGTCTGCGGGAAAGAAACCAGGGAAGAAGCACCCGGTTCTTATACCCTCATACACCCGCCAAGCCATGGTCTGGTTTCGTGTAAATGGGGTAGCGCGGGGTATCTAGTGATTATTCAGGCTCGCACGGAGGCTGGGAAGACGGGCTGGCGCCCCATAATGCGCGGGCGAGCAGGGGTATGGGACGGGTGCATTACTTTATCCGGTGAGAGTGAGTATGAGAATCTTGTCTGTCGTGCTGGTGGCGACTCACGCTGCCTTCCCACACAGCGGTCAAGAAGAGAAGCTCGGTGGCAGCTCTGACTGCCATGCCGTAGTGTCGGGCTTGGCCCAGCGATCATCGTACAGTCCAGCACTCTAGATCCACAGCCTGAGGTCGGTTGTTGCGCATGACAGCTCGATCGCTGTGGAGATTAATGGGCTTGACGGGTGGGTCCAATCCCCTCTTGGACTTTAGACAATGGAGAAAGACCCAGAGGCAATGCAAGGTAACGGTATCTGATAACGGACAGTGCTAATCCACAGCTGGAGCAGCATCCTACCGCCGCCAATCGCAGTAGGGACAAGCCCGGAGAAGAATCTTTCAGATGCTTCGAGTCTTCCTGCCGGCATGTCAGGTACGACGACTGTGGAATCAGCATCTCTGTGCGCAGTTTGCTCAGCTAAAGTGTCGTAGACAGGACGAAAGCGTCGCGAAAATCCTCACGCTCTGCCACTTAGGTGATGGTTCTTCGACGTTCTCATAGACGATAATAGCAGGGAACTACCGAGTGTGCGGATCGTCACCTGTAACACCCAGATCTTGATCGATCTCCCTAGACGCATTCGACTCCCTGGATGGAATGAATTGCTTCATGGCTGTACCGGTTGGAGCAAACCAGGCGCGAGCAAAATTTAAGCTACACGTCGCTCATACAAGCCCCACCTCGCGCTCAGACCTTTGGTGAGTCCTGTACCTGTCCACTGCGAGAGTCGACTCAAGTAAATTACAATTGTCAAGAGCAATCTCCGTCTCTTCTTCAGGAAGCGAAGAGATAGTGCTCATGCATACGGCATAATTCCATTGACACCATCAAGCAACTACATCAGGGCGCATACGGGGCGGGTCCTTCTGATCGTTCAGTTCGAACCTTTCTTGAAGTCGAGTTGGCAATTCAACTCAGCGCATGTGCAACGTACGTGAGTACCCGGTACCGCGCTTGCACTTTGTCCGTCTGTGTCTGATTCCTCCCACACCCATTTAATATCCCCACCGGTGCTGTAACTCTCATCGGCAGCATGAAGACTGGACCAAATAGCCGCTCTCGACTTTCGTGCAACTGGCCCTCGCAAGGCCCTCGCATACACAGTACTAGTGTGTTCGCGGCTGCCGCGATGACTATTTGTCGTGAGGCTACCTAGTGACGTCTACAATACATAATTACGTATACGGTATCCAAATATGGCTACCTGGCGCAATGGTAGCGCGTTTGGCTTCGATCGCCAACGGTACCAAAAGGTTGCAGGTTCGAGTCCTGCGGTGGTCATTATTTTGATCTTCGACATGAAGAGATGTTTTGTTTTGCACATCTCCAGTGCAAAAGGCCTCCACTTTACGGCCAGTGACTACTTGAGTGTTGAAGGAATACAAAATCTGTGGTAGATACATGACAATGCATTACGGTTTGCTTGAATGGTCCCATCACTTATCCGATCCCATGTCCTGTATGCATCCGCATCATTAACTTAGAAACACATACCCATCCTCCTCTCTATGAAACTCGCACGGCTGATTGCCTATCGCAGTACCTTCGCCAGCGAGTACGCTCCTCGCTACGAAGTGATTCTCCCCGGGAACCCGAACGCGGACGCAGAGTTCGTCTGTCTCCTCATCGAAGAAATGCAGCTCGCCGCAGACGCCTTCCCCGAACGGATGTGGAAAGAATTCGTCGTCGTCGGGTTCATCTGGGTCGTGCAAGAAAGGATGTGCGAGCGCCTGTCTCGGGTTCATGCGTTGCGTTGATTCGGGGTGCATGACCCGTTCGACGAAGTCGAGCGCCTTCTCGACGTCCGCCGCGTATGCTTCTGCATCTATCGCTGGCGGTGGAGCAGGAGAAGACGACCGCGATGGTGAGTACCGCGGTGGGGACGAGGATGAGGGCGGTGGACCTGCTTGGCTCCGCGAAGAACTGGCGTGGGGATAGAAGCGAGGATCCGGCTCTGGTGGCGTCCGGAGGTTAGGATTTTGCTGCTCGACGAATTCACGCCAGGTCATCCCTTCAGGCGATATCGAAGGTACGTTCGTTTGGAATACGCGGCCTGAGAGATGTTGGTAAGTCGGAACTTCGGTCATGGAGCGGATATTCTTACTGTGCAGAGTGGCTGTCTTCTCCATCCTCTTCTTCCCGATGATGGTGGCGACTTCCATGAGGGCCTCTATGTCATCGCTAGAGTGGAGCAATGGGAACTTCCTCGTGAGGAAGAAGAGCAGGATCATCCCCGCTGACCAGACATCGATGGCTGTGCGAGTAGCAAGTCATTGAGCCGTACGCGAGAAAAGAACCATCAGCGTAAGTGTGCCTGAAGTCATGCACTGAATACCGACCTCCCGTCTGCACGCCGCATTTGAAGAGGACTTCCGGTGCACGGAAGCCTCTAGTACCGGCTCTGTTTGCTTTAGAGACAGGTCTTGACTGGCGTAAACGAAGGAGTACGCGCGCGACGATACTATGACGGCCTACCTCGTATCCTTCTCCGGGTACCCAACGCGTTCTGAGGGCAAGGAACTCTTTAGCCGTCCCTCCTTCTGCATGCGCTTGACGTGATCTACGTCAAACTCCCCGCGGGGCCGTATCCGTCCATGCGGGAAGTCAGGCGTCGGACGCGTATGGAGACAGGCACCTAGCGTGGGCCCGTTTTCCACCCGCTGTAAATTTTAGAGTGTTCATTGTCAGCATGAGCCGTCGGGAGCGTTCTGGCTGACCCGAAAGTCGTTATTCACCAAGGCACGGGCGGAGCCACTCACACAAGCTAGTCCGAAGTCGCACAGGGTGCCGATACCGGTACGGGGATCGAAAAGGAAATTGGCCGGTTTCACGTCACGGTGGATGATCCCTCGCGCGTGAACGTCGCGCAATGCTCGGAACATACATCGAAAATACGCCTTGATACCCTCCATGGGCAGAATGCGATAGTATTCCTAGCAGGGTAATAGATCATGATCAGACATACTGCCGCACGTCTCAATGATTCGAAGCCGAAGAAAGGTCACTCACTCTGAAGTCGATGTTCCGGTGGTAGGGCATAATAGCGACGACCTGGTCATGCTGCCGGAAAGCAGTGATCAGCTGCGAGACATGGCGGCACCCTCTACAGTCCTCCATGATAGAGATCTCGTTGCGTATCCTTTCGGGTCCGCTAGTGACATATATGCGTTTCACGGCGACGAAGACTTTGCTTCCCCAAGGCCGGGGAGCCGTTTGGTAGGATTCAGACGATGAGGGTGGATGGCAGCGCTGCCATGGTGCGTTGTCCCACCTGTCATGATATCCGAGGTCAATGGCTTTGTAGACGGAGGAGAACGTGCCCGTTCCCAGTCTGTCTAGAATCTTGTAGTCTGGGGTGAGTTGCGGGACAGTGGCTTCGAGGTCGGCAATCTCCTCCTCGATTTCCTCGCGTTCCTCGCGTGGCTTGAGATAGATGGTCAGCTCTTCGTCTGTCTCTGCATGACCGCCCTGGTCCTCAAGCAGGTCTTCGTCGAGCTCTCCCTCTGCATCCTCGTCTGCGAGCACGTCTCCACTTTCCTCCTCCAGCTCGATCTCTTCATGCTCCTCATGCTCCACCTCCTCATCCTCTTCGGGATCGACGTCTGGTGGATCCGCCGGAAGTACAATCAGCTCGTCATCGCTATACATGCCTTCGCTGAAAGCCTGCTGAATGGGAGCAGCCTGAGACCTGTTTGTGGCGGAGGGCCCCCTTGTGTTCGGGTACAATTGCGCGAGGTGCGAGTGGTATTGGTCTAAATCTGGAACGTTGCATCCGTTCAAAGGGCCGTCCGATGATGACAGAAGGACTCCGTCGTCTTTCTGCAACTTCTTTGAGCGCATGAGTTGACGCCTGTAAAGCTTGTTGCGAGCATCAGACGACGGAACCTCGAGCGGGTTGGAGGAATGTTGGGACAAGAAGGCAGCAGTAGCCATGAAACGCGAGTGCAATGAGCGAGTCCAAGACCAAGAATAGCATCTAACAAGATGGGAAGCGCAGCCGGGTGTGTATCCCAGGTCCAGAGAGGGAAGCGTGATGAGTGTATGCGTAAAGCCGATCGGTGTAGGGCAACCAATCCAACTCGCGACGCGACGCGTCTGCTGGGAACGATCACGTGCGTCTCCAGACAGAGCCGGGGCAAAACGGAATGACCACCGCAGGACTCGAACCTGCAACCTTTTGGTGACATTGGCGATCGAAGCCAAACGCGCTACCATTGCGCCAGGTAGCCATACATGGAGTGTTTTACATGCCTGATTCGATAGGCCGACGCACCTCGGGCAGGCTGGGAGCTTGCCCGCTGAGGGCCGAATTGGCTGAGTGCGCTCGTTCATCGACTCGCTCATGTCGCCGCGCAAGGCATAAGAATCTTGCGCACATGCAGCCTCTGGAAGACTTCCGCTTCTTCCTTATCCAGCTCATCTCCAGCCCAGCATTTCAGCAACTGTTCCCCCTCCTGGTCATCCTGCTTGTCCCGCTCCTAGTGGTTGCCGCCAACTCTCGTAAAGGCTCGCTCGTATCGTCCACTTTCATGGTGTTCGACGCATTCGCAGGTGCATTACCATGGAACTGGTTCGATAGTCACTCTGGTTCGAGCTCTACTCACGAGAAACGCAAACCCAAGAAGAAGCATATCCGTACGAGAGCGGGGCAGGTCAAGCAGGAGCAGCACCAGCTCGGTATGCCTGTACATGATGATGCACATTGCACAGTCTCTCAAGTCAGCTTGTCGACAGAATCATTTCCCAAAGTGTCCCATGATGCAGGATACTACCCGGGGCTCGTCAATATCTCTGGCACCTACTGCTTCATGGACTCGACATTGCAGGTGCGTGCTACCCGCGAAGCTGCGTTTCATCCGCTGACCTCCGACAACGTAGGCAATGGCGTCTCTCTGCTATCTGCAACCTCAAATAGAGCAAATCCATGCTAAGGCCGAAGCGCTGGATGTACCGACGCCTGTCATAGATGCATTGCGGGACCTTCTACACAGTCAGTACGCTAGCTGCTCTTCCACCGTCCAGTATCTGACTCTTGACATAGCGCTCAACACGCCGACTTCCTCTCCTCGAGCGCTACGACCTCTCGACATTATCAATGCGTTATCCAATAACTCACCGTCGAAACATAACACACTCTTCTCTTCACGCGAACACCAAGATGCCCAGGAACTCTTCCAGCTTCTGTCAGAGTGCATCAAGAACGAAACTGCTGCTGTCGAGAAAGAAGGGCATCGAGATCGCGGCCTCAGCGCACTCGCCCAGGTTCAGGGCCCCGCTAGCCGGGAGCTTGGCAAGAGTGTGTTCGACGGGCTGACCGCTAATCGACGGAGCTGCGTTGAGTGCGGATACACCGAGGCCGTCATGCACTTTGCGTTCGACAACTGGCAGCTCAGCATGCCTCGTCTAGCGGTACGCTGCCTTGTCTGACTGTAGCAGTACGCTCTGCTTGACAATGATCTCATAGACCCAGTGTCGCCTAGAAGACTGCTTAGACGATTACACTCGCCTAGAGATTCTCACCGATTGCATCTGCCGAAAGTGCTCTATGCTCGCGACCTACCGCCGCCTCGAGGTCGAGGCCGAGAAGCTGACCGAGCTCGCGAACGCGGACCAGGATCCTACAGCGTCCAAGAAGAAACGTGCACGTGAGGCACGGAAGCTGGTCGCTCGCGTGAAGGCAGCGCTCGATGATGGCCGGATCGAGGAAGATATCAAGGGCGTGAAGATGGAGAAGGTGTTCAGTCGGGCTTCGACGAAGCAGGCTATGATCGCTCGGGTGTGTCCTATCTCTTCCATGCATTCTGCTGTGCTTTTGACACAGGTCTTAGCCGCCTCGCGTGCTTGCTCTCCACTTGAATCGTTCAGTGCACTATGGCCACTACGCCTCCAAAAACACTTGCCGCGTGCTCTTTCCAGACGTGCTCGATCTCACCCCATACACGACCTCTGGCCAACTCTCTACCAGCCCCTCTGTTCCGATCTCTACTCCACCCCCTGCCATCCCACGCAGCACAACGCCTACACCAGCGACATATGCTACCCCGCGCACCCTCTACCGTCTTTCAGCCGTGGTCTGTCATTACGGGCAACACTCCTTCGGCCATTACGTCTGTTTCCGACGAAAACCACGGCCACCATCTGCTGGTGCTCGGCGCTTTGATCCACCGAAGCTAGCATGCTCACTTGGCTGCGAATGCGAGCGGTGCAAGCGATACGGTCCTGTTCGGGACGACGAGGACGAGCCGCCCAAGACAGGACGCGGATGGCTGCGCATCAGCGACGACAGCGTGGTCGAGATCGGGATTGAGAACGTGTTGCAGGAGGGCGTGGGCGCGTTCATGATCTTCTACGAGCGGGTGGCTATGCCGCGGCAGAGTGTCTACTTGTCGAACTCGCCACGCAGCTCGGAGGAGACTGTCCGTCCAGAGTGTGTGCATGCGAATGGGTCTTGTGCTTCCTTGGCCAATGGTGATGCAGCGGAGGAGGTCAAGGTTATGAAACCGATCCCGAAGATCGTTGGGCCGAGGGTCATCCATAGGGTATCGGCTCAGCCATCGTCGAGGAGCTCGTCGCTGTCACCACCTGAGCGTGATCCAATTCCTCGTCCAGTGACACAAGCACTGGCCTCAACTTCCGTGGTATCCGAGAAGCCATTGCCGAATGGACATGCTGCACCGTCAGGGAAGAATCATGTACCATCAACCATGCCGTCGGAGGATACTCAACCAGCTCCGGTACGCCCTGCATCTCCCCAGCAGCAGACTGCATCTCCGACACCCCACAGTCGCCCTCCCAGACCAGCAACCAACCACTCACCAATACTATCGCCGCCGTCCATCTCGTCTCCGACGGAGCCGCCTCCCTCGCCGTCGATAGCGGTCGATCTACGCGCATAACATAGCTCTACTGGCATCCGCTATAATTCTGTATCACTAGCCCCACTCCGCACCTACACATGTCGAGATCCGCCGAGTTAATTTATGCATAGTCTTCATGTCGCGTTGTCGTTGTACTGCCCGTCTATCACCACTCAGCCGGACGTTCCAGTAGGGAATAGAATGACAGCCATTGGGATTGGCAGAACAGTACACCGGAGCTGTGTATGGCGACGGTCCCATATATAAAATAGCGTGCGGCAAGCGAGAATCCATCCGTCCGATGCAATATGTGACACGTACAGATACATACAGGAACATCCGACATCGTGCGCCAGCGCTGATCGTGTCTCGTCCGAGTCGTTGAGGTGCGTGACGCGACCCGCACTGCGGTCAGAACGCCGAGGTTGCGGACTGGCAGTCGGGGCGAGATATGTGGGATGTGTCATGGTCCGAGATAACCTCCGAGAGGATCTGCAGGGAGGTCGTCGATCACCAGTAGATGTATCGCTCGACGCTGCGCCTCTGCTGAGGGAGTGTTGGGCGTGTGTAGGAGATGGTGCGCTTCACGCGCGTTACGGAGGGGTACCTAGCGTAGGGGGCGGACGATCAGTGCTGCTAGAGTACGAGCGAATCATATATGCTCACCAGTAAGGGACGGGGGCCTCGCCATCCAGTTGCACTTCGACCATCTGGCGGCCCTGAGTGGGGTTTCATATCAGACGACGGCCCGCACGACGAGAAGGGAAGACTGACTGCATAGTCATAGCTGCTACCGACGACAATGCCCTCTCTCTTGACACCGCCATGTTGGACATTGACGATGTCGCCTGGCTGTGGACACAAGCATCTTCAGCTCATATCCGCAAGCACGAGGTCGACGAAGACGTACGAGGATCTCTTCAGAAGACATCTTGAAGGGGAAGAGAACTTACGAGCGAGTGGAGCGCGAGGCTGAGGCTGTCGAGGGCGGCGTCGGCGGGGTGGGCGGCGATGGGAGAGAAAATGGGAGAAATGGGGCTTTTATAGATTAGATGAGGACTGCATCAGCCGGTGGGAGCTTTCCATGGACGACGCGAGGCTGCCATGAGGCCCGTCTCCCCCAATGGTCGCCCTGGATTCTGGAAACTGCATCAGGCCGAGCATTTCATTTCGTTTTTCCGCGCGACCGCTGCACAAAAAGGTCTGACTTATTCTTCGGGGCATGCGAGAAGGCGAGGTTCGGTATGCCCATTGTTGTCCTTCCCTTTCGTCCAAATAGACATTGTTTCGCTTCCGTCGGGCGTCGCAAGACACTCTAAATTCGACGACTTATCGCAACCGCTGCGCCGCTACCCCAGGTGACGCATCCCCCGGGTCAGAAAATGCACCATATCCGCAAGGCATCAGACACCGCCACCAGTACTGAACAACACTGCCAACAACAGGCGGCCAGAGGGAGGAAAGGGTTGAAGATCATGGGAGATGGAAGCAAAGGAGTACAACCCGTAGTACAAGCACGCGGCCGGCGCATGGCATTGACACACAGAAGACCACCCGTGCAAGGTAGCTGCGTGTATCACAATCTATACGTCTACAGTAGTATTGGGGCGATCCAACTAGCGCTACAAAGGTCCCGGACGTAAATGCTGTACAACGGTGCTTCGAGGGCCTCGCGGATGCTGCACACAACACTCACCGTCCACGCAGTGTTGTCCACAGTTCCCTGAACATCTGGCGCAAGCTCAACGGCGCAAGAGGAGTAACCGCAGACCCCGCAATCCTGCTGTCTTCGTCCGAGCCAACGTCAACGTAGCCCTTCCGATTGGACGAGCTCGCAACCCTGTCCGCAAGACCTTGCAGGATGTCTTCCGCGGAGTCCCGGTAGGTCTTCTCTAACTCCGTGTCGCGCATGTAGTATGCTCGGCGCACCGCGTAAGGCGCCAGACCGTTGTACTTTCTCACTAACGCATTGACTTCCTCCAGCGCGTGGTCGTGAAACGCCCGCTCTCGTGCTTCCCATTCTGCGTCTCGTAACGCGCTGACCTCATCGAGTTGAAGCTGAGGCAATTGAGCTGCTGGTTGAGAGGCGGTCAGCAGGCGTATCGCCCGTCTCGTCCACGACTGCCTGATGATTTCTCGGAAGGAGGCTATCGCAGACTCCATCTCTGAAAATGCGGTGTGAGTGGAGGTCGAGAGCATTATTTTTATGACGAACGCACCTCCTTGTACCTCCACCCACGGAGGTGCAGCGCCTTGACGCTGAACTATACGGTTCATCAAGAACTCTTCTCGCGCAATGAACGGATTCCTGTCCTGGGTGGTGAAAGCCAACGGCTGGCCTCGGCCCTTGACACTGTTGAACAGACCCTCTTCGCGCGCTCGCTGGGCATGCCACAATTGAGTAAAGGTCATTCCTTTAACACCGAATAGCACTCACCTGTATCCTATCCTCAACAAGACTGGTCCATCCCTTCAGCGTCGTAGGGTTCGGTCTGTGCATCGCAGCGCCGCCGCGAATCCCGAGACGGTAGTCCAGAGTAGACTCCCTCGCCCTCGATAACCTGCCCGCGTGCTCCGTTCGCCGCCGCACTTCTCTCTGCTTCCTCCTCTCCTTGTCGTCTATAGGAGGGGGATCTACCTTCCTAGAGGGCTGCCGCGGTATCTGTCCATAGTGAACGTTCGAAGTAGCATGTGAGGGAACCTTGAACGTAGTATGCCAAGGTTGGTGTCCCTCGATTCCGGGCAGGATAGGCTCGCCAGGAACGTACGTCCGGGGCGGAGGCAGAGGCTGCGTAGAGGACTCTCCAGGTTGCGCACCCTCCACCACTAACGCGGCATTGAACTGCGAAGGCCCCTCTCCAAGGGGATCCGATTCCGGAACAGAGACCTTGGGCGGCGCAGCCCTCAGCTTCTCCTCTGCCGTTTGGATCGACCCACTGCGCAGAGGCTTGTACTTGTCCACCAGCATCCGGAGGACAGCATCCTGTACCGACTCGTCCCCAGTCCAGTTCTGGTTCTGATCCTCTAGAATTTGAGCCCTGCTCGGCCGCGCTGGCCGACTGGTCTCCTCTGCCTCCTCGCGTGCAGCATCCTCGAGCAGCTTGTCGCTTGCACGACGGTCGATCTCATCGTGCCGGATTGCGGTTCCATAGATTCCACGGGCACGTACTGCCCGGCGTACTGTTTGAAACTTTGGGGATGAAAGTAGGTTTGGAAACGAGAGAGGTCGAGCAGAGATCATGCAGGATGGAGGCAAGGGAATCGGTGTGCTCAGCCACAGCGTATTGAGGCTCATTTGTCACTTGTGGCGGATACTCTCTGAGCCGGCCCGGGATGCACTCCGATCGCGAGTACTTCAAGTGCTTACTAGAGTGATAAAGTACATGGTGACTAGTACTTGACTTGTAAAGTAGTCTGTTTCATCGAGCAGCACGACGGCGGAGGCATAACACACGACGATCAACAGAAGCTTTGTTTTCACAATTTCCCTAAAGCTAATGGATACAGCACGTTTGTTTTTGATACAACAGTCGCTTTGCTTCGCTGATTCACGTTCTATATCCAAACCCATCATCTGCCCCAGAGATAGTGGTCCCCGTCGGCTCCTAAGCCAAGTTCGACGGGTAGAGGTAGTTCTCGAGGCCGACGAAGTTCTCCTTGATGCTCCTCGCCGAGACGAAGCGGTAGAAGATCGACATGCTCCCGGCCTTGTCGTTCGTGCCGCTCGCGCGCGCACCACCGAACGGCTGCTGCCCAACAACGGCACCCGTGCACTTCTCGTTGTAGTAGACGTTGCCGGCCGCGTTGCGCAGTCTGTTGGTAGCCTTGAGCAGAGCCTTGCGGTCCTGCGCGAATCTATTTCGGTAATTTAATTAACGGCCTGGGTCCGTTCATGATGCGGACAACACTTACATCGACCCGGTCAAGGCATACGGTGATGTGGTGTCGATCAGATCAAGGGTCTTCTCGTAGTCAGCATCATCATATACATACACCTGTGTGGTGCATTAATTGAATTTGGTTTGAGCATGCACAGCTAGTTGCATCAACATACCGTCAAAACGGGGCCGAAGATCTCCTCTTTCAGCGTGACGAAGTGGGGATCAGTGGTCAGGATGACGGTTGGCTGTACGAAGAAGCCTTCCGAATCATCCGCTGTCGGATATAATGAAACATCAGTGTCTTGACCTCGTCAGCCAGGCAGCATCACTAACAGGAGCCGCCGATCAGGACTTCACCGCCCGCGTCCTTCGCCTTTTGAATATAACCTGTCACCTTTTGGAACGCCGGACGGCCGCTGTAGGACCCACAGACAGTCAATCATTTTGCACACGCCCGTCCGTAAACATTAGTGATACGCACATAACCGGCCCGATGAAGTTCGTGAAGTCGGTGGGAGGGCCGACTTTGAGGCTCGCGACACCTTCAAGCAGTTGATCCTTGAAGCCACCCTTCCAGATGGAGGAAGCTACATAGAGACGAGAGAGCGCTGAGCACTTCTGGCCTAGTTGAGGAGACAGACGATAATCAATTTTTGATTAAAAGGGTTTAGATACATTGAACTTACCCTGGTACTCGAAAGCGCCTCTGATACTCTGCAACACCGCATTCTTCATCTCGGCAGAGGGATGAATGACATGGAAATTCTTCCCACCTGTTTCATACGATGAGCAAACTCTACCGAGCGCATCTGCCAAACTCACCCGTCTCGCCGACGATTCGGGGGTAGCCCTTGTACTTATCCAAGTTCGAGGCGATGTCCTTCCAGAGCTTCTTGAAGATGAACGTGCTGCCAGTGAAGTGTAACGCGGCGAAGTTTGGGTTTGCAATGGCTTGCCCGACGACCTCCTCGGCGGGCCCAGGGACGAACTGGATGACACCCGCTGGCACACCGGCCTCCAGGAATATCTTGTGGGTCAGATAGTTCGCATATACCGCCATAGGTGATGGTTTCCACACAACGGTGTTTCCCACCAGTGCCGGTGCTACACGGAGGGCACGCATTCATTAAGTGTTGGGATCAGGATCAGCGTTGTTCGCACCTCCTGAGAGATTGCCGCCAATGGCGGTAAAGTTGAACGGTGATACCGCGAGCACGAACCCTTCGAGAGCGCGGTACTCGACCCGGCTAGGCAAGGGGCTGTGTGAGGGGCCCCGCGGGGGATGGCATGAGATGGAGACTCACTTCCAACTGCCCGCAGAGTTCTTCGGGGGTTGCTGAGCGTAGAGCTCCTCCACATACTTCACACCGAAACGCAGGAAGTCCGAGAGCTAACGCATCACTGAGCATGCCGTCAACCATGACATGCGAAACCAGTACGAGCATACCTCCGCAGCAGCGTCAATCTCAGCTTGCCAGGCATTCTTGCCCTGTCCCAGCATACTCGCCGCAATTAGCTGGTAGCGATACTTGCCGCTGACGAGATCAGCTGCCTTCAGGAAGATGGCAGCACGGTCATTCCACGGCATGGCCTCCCATTCAGCCTTGGCTGCTACTGCACCATCAATGGCCGCGGCGACCGTGGCCTGGTCTGCTTCATGATAGGAGCACAGATGCTTCGCGTAGCTGTGCGGGATGGGTTGTTGAGCGATCTTGCCGGTCTTGACCTACACATGCATCGATCAAGTCGGTTAACCACCTTCAAGGCTCTGCAACACTCACGGGTTGCCCGTTCACCACACACGGCACCTCGAATGGCAGCTCCTTCTCCATCTGTTTCAAGGCATCTTCAAGATCCTTACGTTCCTTCGAGCCGGGAGCATAGCTCCTCTAGATGGACGTTGCGATCAGTGGGCGGCTGCCCCGTGAACATAGGCGCGATAGATGTCACTCGCCATAGGCTCATTCTCGATTGCAGGGACCTTGAAGGCGGCAAGCTGCGGTGTGGCCATGATGGTGGGTCTGGAGGTGTACAGGGATGCTCCGTTACGGTGCAGTAGGCTGCATTCTCCTTTAGGCGACCCATGGTAGATGGCCACGCACCTGACTCGACCTTCGGGCTCTTATCGTGGCACCATACGGCGAGGAACTGGATCAACGTTGTTCAACGTTCCGCACAAGTTTTAACAGATCAAGGTACAGTACAAATGGCACACAGGCCTACACAGGCACGCTACACCAACTGATTACACGGCTAGATCGAGATTCCACTGCAAGCCCGCGAATACAGTATGTGTCGCTGGAGGTATCCAATAATCAAGTGACGGGGAGGGAGTAGATGGTCCGCTGTGCTACCAGTCCAAGGTCCGGAGGGTATTCGTTATGAAGACATCATAAAAGGTCGTAATCATATCGTGGATGGTAGGTCGTCAATCTTCCGCTTCAGCTGGTCCAGGAACCAATGCGCGTCTAGGATGCTCCCGGCGCATCGCTCGCAGCCCGCTTGCGCCGAATGCGCCAGGAATGGCATGGAGAAGACGACGTCTGTCGTTGGCCGGACAGCCAGCTCCTGTTTCGCTCTCTCGTGGAAGTCCGACCACCACTTGGGCGGCAAGAACGCGTGATACCGCGCTCCGTTGCACTGCATGCACTTTACGTCCTCCGATAGTTGAAGCAGCTCCTGAGCCGCCTTCGCACGCTTGCGGTGGAGATCAAGGAGACGGTGATAAGCGTAGGCAGTGATGTGCTTGAGGTCGTCATGAAGAGGGCAGTCTAAAACGTTGACGTTGAGCGTGTGGCGGGACGCCACCTTCGCCTCCTCCTCCAGGTCGAACCGACATGCGATGGCATACACGCGCGTAGGCGCTACCCTTGCAAAGTCGGGGGCAACAAGCCGTGCCCGGAGGATGTCGATGACGCTGACCATGTCATACTTCATGGCAGCTTCAAGGATAGGCGTGAGCTCATCCAGGGTGTCGATGGATGGTCTCGACGTTGGGTAAACGAAACGCAGCAGTGCCTCGAGAGTAGACTTGGGCTCGTACACGTCGATGACAGGCACTTCGGGGCACGCGGCGGAGAGTGGCTTTTGCGGCAGAGCGAACATGTGTTTGAAGAACGGGGACGCGGCGGAGAGGAGGGATTTGTGGACGCGGAACTCGGTTGCGTGGGGCGCAGCAGAGCGGAGCACGACGTCGGCGTCGGCGAAGCTGAAGTAGTGGGAAGTCATGGTGGGGGCGGGGGACGAGGGTGGCACATAAGTGAGCGGCGAGAACTGGCAGGTCATCGCAGATGACAACTGAGAGTAGCTGGGGAGAGATGAGCCAGAACTTGCGCAATCAGCTACTTATATGTGGGCCTGCGCAACGGAGAAGCGTCCGGGTTCTGTGCGTATCTGTTGCGATGATGACAGCAAGAAAGCTCGATGTTACTGATCGAATACAGCGATGGCGTGTGCACAAACACCGTGGCAACCACAACACATGTAACAGTGCTCACAGGGCGGGAGACGATCGGAGGTGCGGAAATGACAGGAGCGACGCGGCACCAGTGAGGCCTTAGGCAGGAAGCCGTGCGTCTCCACACCTCATCGTCGCCGGGCGCGCTCGTACCGCCCCCTCGACTGCCTGTCCCTGCTGCGGCTTCTGCGGTGCTCCCTATCGCGCTCCCCACTGCGGTCTCTTGCCCGGGGGGACCGTGACCGCCTTCTGCCTTCTCTGGAATGATTACTGCGAGGTACCCGTTCTTTGCTCGAACTTCGGCGCCTGCTATGCCGGTCATCGGGGACATCGAAGACCAAGCCGTAGCGGTCGCCGTCTTCCGCAGAGCTCTCCCTGTATCGCCGAGTCGCCTCCAAATGGGTGATCCCTCCGAAGCCACCGCCACCACGCCCCCTCCCACCACGTACGGGACGTGGCCCCAACTTAGGGTCGTTAGACCATCCCCCGTTCAGCCGGGCCACCGATTGGGAGCTGTATGGGTCGAGAATTAGCTGAAACACGTCATGCGGTGGCGTTCTGCACAACACTCACAAGTCGACCCAGATACGCCGCTCGTCAATCAACACGTTTTGCATCTTGAAATACGCCTAGATGCTGTCAGCAACGCACACAAGCGCAAGCACACAACATACCTGTTCGGCATCCTCTCGCTTGTCAAACTCAATGAAAGCATACTGGAGAGAGTCCCCTGTCTTCTTGTCTCGGATCACTTGACAGCTCATAATCGCACCAAACCGGGAGAAGATGAGCTCGAGGTCCTCATCTCGGGTAGCTGGGTTCAGCTTGCAGACGAAGAGCACATTCTCCGGAGGCCGCACGTTCGCGAAGGGCAGGTCTCCAACCATCTCGAGCGTCAGCGCGGACGCGCGAGCTGCCTGTTTCCGTCTTTCTGCCTCCGCCTCCTCTTCAGGCAGAGTGGCCAGAGGATCTTCATCTTCCGCTATACGCGTGGAATTGTCTGGAGGGCGCGTAGGTATTGACTCGGGCACCACGAGGCCTGGAGGATCCTCAAACGGATCATCTGGCGGAACCACCGTGAGTCGAGAGCAGCGCCCATAAAAGTAGAACAATGCGCACCGAGAATCTCTACATGCCGTATCCGCACGTCCTTGAGAGGCCGCCCCTCCTGGTCAACGAAGATATCATTCAGCTTGTCCAGCGTGTCTAGCCCCTCGACAACGTGCCCAAAGACTGCATGCTTCCCGTCCAGGTAGTCTATCTCATCCGCGAGCGTCACGAAAAACTGGCTGCCACAGCCGCCCTTGCCTTGACCCTCGATGGACGGTGCGACCGCCATAGACAAAGTACCTTTCGCCTTGTGCTTCAGGCGTGGCACGTATTCCGGGCTGAAGTAGCGAGGTTCTTGTTTCCCTTGCTGTGAGGCAATCAATGACCAGATAGACTCGCCTCCTGTCCCCGTCGCTGTCGGGTCCCCAGCCTGCGCCAAGAAGTCCTTCGAGACTATGCTCATGTGAGACTCGGTCCCTGCTCGTGAGTCTAGACAACGCACCATTGAAGAACGCGTTGAGGTTGTAGTAGTAAAGTTTGCACAACTTTAAAAAGTTCTGACATGTTTTTGGACATGAGTCGACTTCCAGATCAACAACCAAGTCGCCCAATGAGGTTTCTAGGAGGACAGACATAGTGTCTGGCGCGAATGGACCCAATGGTTCTAGACGAAGTAATGGTGGGCAGCGCGCGGTGACACTGACACACGTTAGGATCACAGACTTGCTAGTCCACATGTTAAGCGAGTCATATATGTTGTGTAACCCAACGTTGTAACACACTGATGGTGAAGCGGTTATCATGCTTGCCTTCCACATTGATCATGTGACTGATCACGTGATAAAAAAGCAAGCGGCAGGGGTTCGACTCCCCTTCAGTGTATGCCCACATACTGTCATGCATATTTCTCTGTATTTTTCTTCTCTTCTCCACTGTTCTCTGAGTTTAATGAAAACCAGTACCGGTACCGTAGATACATGTAGCTATAGGCGTAACAACGATAGAGCGTCGTATGGGTATGCTTTCGGTCATTGGGACCCCGGATCCCGATCGCGAGGACTCCTCCTCCTTGCTACCAACCGCACCGTTGGCCTTCTCTCAGTCACAGCTGTAGGCCTTTTGTTCGCATTCCTACGTAAATTTTCCTCCGGGCCCTTTTCCAGATGCTGTACAGGCAGCGTGGCCCAGTGGTACACCGAAACTGCATCCCTGAGTCTTGCTTCCCCGTCTTCATCTCAAAAAATCCAGTGTTGTTGTAGTGCTCCAATTCGTCCCAGACGGGTGGAACATACCGAAACACACGAAGTTGGGATGCGAACATCTTCCACCGGGTTTATCGTCCTCGGAGTCCGGACATGCCAGTGCCTAATGCGGACCCGCGCCATAGCAGAGTCACGGTGTTTTAGTTGCATGTCAAGCATTCAAGCGCAGGAATGGCAATGATGCACCATTCACTTCAAGAGTTGACCTCCACTAGAGGTGCACACGCTCTATCGACCGACGTGCCAGAAGACGATCAAGGCAGCAGCCCATCCTGTAACGGTCGCCGTTCGGTGCGTCTTTCGTCTACATTCAGTCTCAAATTATGAACCTGCAGTAGAGGGGGCTGACGTTCGATGTAGTGCGAAAGAAGCTCAGCTCGCTCAATGCGATGAGCTTCATCGACCGACTTCCGCTTACCCAGAAGTCGTGTTACGACGTGGTACACCTTGTCCTGACCCAGAATGACGACGACAACATCATCGACGATGATCTGGCCCACATCCTACCCTGGTGCCCAAACCTCGAGTCGGTCTGTCTCACCAGTGTACCCGACGTCAGTGATCGCACCGTCGTGCTGCTCGCTCGCAGCGCCCTGTATCTCCGAGAGCTAGACATCTCCGGTTGTACGCTGGTCACCGACGTCGCGATCCTCGAGCTCGCCAACATCGCGACGGAGCTTGAGGTGGTGCGGCTGAACGGGCTTTCTACCCTCACCGACCCCTCCGTATCGGCGCTGGCACGATCCCTCACCAACCTCCGAGAGCTCGAGCTATGCGACCTGCACCTCCTCACACCGCTGTCCATCCGAGACGTCTGGACATTCTCGATGAAGCTACAGCGCCTCAAGCTCGCTAACTGCGTGCATCTCACCGACAAGGCGTTCCCATACGTCCCAGACGTGCTGCCTGGTCGCCCCTCCAGTCTCGCATCACTGGCCTCCTTCCCGCTGGAGGAGCCCCCATGGACCAACGGTTCCAGACCACCGACGTGGCTCGAAGCCTTGCCTCCTCTCACCTTCTCGTCTGGACACAAACTTGCACATCTGCGTCTGCTCGACATAAGCAACTGTCAGCGGCTCACCGACGCAGCGATCATCGGGATTGTCACGTATGCCCCCAGGATCCAGCATCTGAGTCTGTCGGCGTGCGCACGACTCACCGACATCTCGGCCGAAGCCGTGTCCACCCTCCAACACTTGCATGTACTCGCGATCTCGTATGTAGAAGGACTCACCGACAACGGGGTCGTCAGCATCGTGCGCAGTTGCGCGAAGCTCAGATCCGTGGATGTCAGCTGTAAGAATCTCAGTTCCTGAGGTTACCTTTTGTTTATCTGACACTGCGTCTAGACTCGGCCTGTCTCACAGACCTGGCCATTCTTGAGCTAGCTACTCTACCTCAACTGCAACGACTGTCTGCATCTGGACTTCCTCGGCTGACGGACAACGCTCTTCTCTTCCTCGCGGAGCATGCTGAATCCCTACAACGCCTGCACTTCTCCCAGTGCAGGCGCATCACGCTCGACGCAGTCCACGTTCTCTTGCGCAAGCTCAACAAGCTCGAACACTTTAGTGCTTCCGGTGTCCCCGCCCTCAGGCGAGCGGGTGTAGAGCGGTTCTCTGACAAACCCTCCAGGGTGAGTGATTAACTCCATCAGCGGCTACTGCTGTGCATCTTTGACGGACTGTATACTGACTTCGATATTACGCTGCACAAAAGGATTATGACTCACAGAAGCAGGGCGTCCACCGCGTCTTCACCGGCGCGAACATTGCAGCCCTGCGCAAGTTTCTCGACAAGGAACAGGCACGGCGTCGACGGGCTGAGCAAGAGAACATCATATTTGTACCCAGAGCGGATGATAGTGAGGCATTATACTAAGCTTTGCCGTTCCACTGTGACGCTATTCGCTGGATCACAACATCTTTTGAGGTGCCGCCTCTCGTCCACTAGGCAGAAGACCGTCACCGAGGCGCACCATGCATAGGGCAATTCGTCGCATATTTTACAACGGGGTTTGTTTCGACAATTTTAGCTGCTTCCTCTTGCTCATTGTGCTTGCAGATTTAGTAGCAGGGACGATGTTGCATGACTGCTTGCGTGTCAAGAGTCCAGACATTCAATGTTCAATACTGACGCTGAAATTCTGGAACGTGTGACTTCGTACTCTAGACCCTCCCGCTTCGTCATTTCATGACGACCTTTCTCACTGCCCGTCCAACAAAGTTCAAGTTGCCAAGGGTTCGTTCAATGCTAGACTCCACTGGTAACGATAGTGCCCTATCCACGTCAAGATCTGTGCACACAAGTGGAGAGCTTCATGCACGGTGAAATCTAAACGTAGGGCTGCATTCTAACTTGGGCCATCGCTTACCTATATGCGTGCATTTCTTTCCGCAGTCATTTCATTGCTCACACGAGCTATTCAATGCCGACGTAAATGCGGCTCCTGTGCGGCCCATCCTCTGGCAAGTTATGGAGAATGCAGCTTACCTCCCAACTGCTCCACAGCTCTTACAGTGTCAATTGTTCTGCGTCGTACATTTCTCCACCTTCTCAGACGTTCCGTCTACGCTTGTACGGATTGGCATTGCCGCTACCATTCATGGTACATGCATCTGAATTGCTATCAGGATCACCTCGCTTCCCTTCGCGTGATAGAACGTTCATGTCAGACGGTCGCCCTGCGGTCACCGCAACGGTGGCTTCGAGCAAGCCTAATTGCGCGTCTCCCATATCTCGGCCCAGGAACGTCGCGCCTCGCGCCTTCCCCAGCGCCGTCTGACCGCAACTCCTTGAATGCTTCCCCGCTTCACTCTTCCCTCCAAGGCTACATATCCGTATACGCCCTTCCCTCTCGCGGGTTCGAAAGAGTCTCTCTTCCACCCTGAGCGACCCAACACATTGTCTGGAAGAATAACTGTGCATCTTCAAATTCTGGATACTTACTGACTTCGACTCTAGCGCATCTCTTCTGATACGACTCGCTTCTGCTCTGCAGAAATCTCAGCTCCACCGACGCACCGCGAGTGTATACTAGCCTCGCAATCCTGACCAGTGCCAGACTGGAAGTCTTCGAGTCCTGCCCCGACATTCGGATGCTGTGAGATGATTCAGGGCCCCTCCCCCACGTGCGACAGTAACTGCCCACGGACGGATCGCCGCCGGCACACCACATCATGCATCACCCACCGCTCGAGCGCCCAACCCCGGATGCGTCATCGTCGCCTCGAGCCTGGAGGAGAAGTTTCCACGCCTCCAGCTTCGAGGCGACGTCCCCACCGCGGCCGTGGGTCCGTTGCGGCACGTAGGGACATGAGAAAGAGCACATCGCGCGCGTGGCGGCCGCCACCGGCGCCCTGCCGAGGCCGGTTACTCCCTCCATGGCCACGCGTTGGATGGTTCCTGGGTTTGTCGTCAGCCAGCTGGGGATCGATGGATGGGGGTGGCAACTAACCTTGTTCGTGATGCTATGAATGTCGCGAGGCACGTATTGCGTGTTGCGTACTAATGCCATCCACCTGTTGAAAATGTTCTTTGACAAAGCATTATTGGTAAGTACGGCGCAGCATCCGAGCTGATACGCTGGCGCTGAGGCTTCGCGGGACGGTTACTCGGTAGGTGGCAGTAATAGCGATGACGCCAGTGTCGAGTGAAAGCATACAGTGCTCGAGAGAATGCGTGGGCATTTGGAGGGAGGATCAGCTTTCGGTTGTTGTGAGTATGCGTTTGCGCTACGTAACACACAGACCGCGACACTCACCGAGTCAACAGTTGAGGCGATGCACTTCAGGCTCAGAGGCTGCGCGGTGCCAGACCAAGCCCCACTGACGAGTACGAGGAACATGCTCGAAAACGCAGCGGAAGAGTGAACGTAACCAATCGACGGGAGCGTGCGAGGCCAACTCGTTCCACGTTCCCAAGATATCTGGATCGGCCGCCAGATATCACAGCGTATTGTCCTCGTCCCTCGTCGAGGTGGGAATGTTAATGGGAACGCAACCACGATACCCCCGGCCAACAAACGACTCACGTCATTCGCGGCCTCCAACGAAGCCTGTTTGCATTCCTTACCGGGTGACTCGTTCTTTCCTCGGTCCCTCAGCCCAGCGCCCAGCATGGTGTGAAGCTTGAAAAGATTCCTACGTCGCGCGGGCAGTAGGACGACGGACAAGCTATTTGTGCGCGCTGCGAACTGCGCAGGCAGCTTCGCGGCCGCCTTGACTTGACGACGTATGTCCGCCGATCCGACACGAACATACCGAGCGCGTCCGCGTCCGAGGCTGAACGTTCAAGAGGGGTAAGGTGAGCCTCCAGCCTGAAGTATTTGACAGATCTGCATTACCTTGCACTGAGGCGGAGAGCGCTGAGCCACTCGACGGGCCACGCTGCAGGCCTTCGCCGCAGTGACCGCAGGACAGGCAGAACGGCGAAGCGAGCACCGAGACAAATAGCGCACTGCAAACAGGGAAGGCCCTACATATGGGACCGGCGAGGTGACGGAGCTTCGGTTCTTGACGACAAGAATAGACAGTGATCCTGGGTGGTCCGAAATACAGCTGCCATGAGTGTGGTAATGCGTTCGGAATGCGGGGCCGAAGTCGTGAGTTTGGGATGCCTCCTAGGGTTGTGTCAGTGGTTGAACGCCACGAGATAGTCCGACAGTAGTCGGCGGGCTAAGGTACTTGTATTTGGCGTGAGCGTCGCGCCGGACGAAACTAGCCACAGCGACTAAGGACCCGGGATCGTTTTATCCGGAGCATCGATTGGGAACCGTCAGTTGTGGGCGCAGGGAATGATAGATAGCCTAGGCGTGGTGGAACGACACAGGATGGGATCTGTTCCGAGCTCAAGAACGGTCCAGCATCCAGCATCGTGACTGTAAAACGGTGAATGGAGGGTGACGAGGATAGGTAGGTCCGAAGGGTAAGTCAGGCATTCAAGTTGACGAAGAATTGCGTGAAGGTAGTTGCGTGGGTTATATTACGATTGTCAGACTAGAACCACGGCTCTAGGGACAGCAGATGACATGACATTGTGGGTGAATGTCCCGATCAGACAAGACGGCGGGTCGGGCATACAGATAGACAGACCAACAACACGAGGCTGAGGCATCCAGGTCGGAGTTCGCACAATGCCCAGACGACGAAGCAGAAGAGCGGAGCAAAACCAATTGAGAATGCAGGAGCGCGTGTGTGACTCTGATGCGAAGCGTCGCGAAGAGCGTTCAGTATAGACACAAGGTGGGTGCAGACGGGGCACGTTGGCGCGACGATAGGTCGAACGTTCCTGTGGACCTACGCTGGCGCGATTTTGCAATGGGATCATCACGACCCGCCGGTCTGCGGATGCACCAGATAAGGCAGCCTGAGCTTCCTGGATGATGATCCCCGTGGGCTGCGTTGCCGGACATAGATGAGACCGAATCCGGGATGCGCCTTGCGAGATTGTTCTGCGTTGAAGAATCGAGCTGCGTGGCATCATGCGGGCTTATAGCTGAAGCATCATGTGGTGAGTGTGATAGAACGATTCTGAAGGGTGTACTATCAAGAAGTATCAAGGTTTTATCGGTGCTTACCATTCTTATCCTGGCAGGCGGATGATTGAAGGCCTGCTTAGTGGCTAGTGGCGGGCCTCGAGGTGGTGGGCCTGTGCGCGATGCGAGATAGCTTGTGGATACAATGAAATGGGGCGCATGGAAGACGTCCGGTGCGTCGCTTGTGCGAGGGTGAAGTCATTGTGGTCGAGACAGTGCGTGTGCATTGGCAGAGGCCGGGAAGAAGGCAGTCATGCTGGAAGCGTGCTTTTATACCTAGACGTAACCATCGCGAGGGGTACGGCATCCGGGGTCATAGCGTTATCTCGACGCGCAGGCAAGCGTTGATTGTAGGAAGAAAGAGGATCAGACAGGATGGAGCCGGCGGTGAACGCGACTTTTCGACGCCACCAGTTGGCATGTGGTGCGGGAGGAGGAATGTCCAGATACGGCTAGACGGTGTGGCGTGAAGAGGCCGACAGCTCTTCGGCATCCGGATATGGACGCACCTTGGCAGGATATGGGCGCCTGTTCGGACCGGCGTGAAGAGCGATCGCCTTTCGACTCGGAGCGCGTCAACTGTGGCGGCCCATGGCGTCAGCGTGCTCCGTCACCCAGTGCCTGTTCTGGCTCGGTCAGCCCGCCTTCGCAGAGCCACTGGGCCCGAGCGGCAGCGGTGCGGGCCGAGCGAGACGAGCAGTGTCTACTGTATGCCAGCACGCGAGACGGGCAGCGAGGACCGCTGCGGCCAGGATCGCTCGCGAACAAGCTGGGTGATGGCGGCATATGGAGAGGAAGGGACGCGTCTGATTGGCTCCCGACAGCGCGGCCTGGATGCGGTTAGGCCCGGACATGCTGGCAACCGCGCCTCTGCACGAACGTGTTGCGTGTCGCCGCTCGCGGACAACACTCGACTGCTGGTCGACTCAGCCACCGCGTCGCCCGAGCGGACTACTTTATGCTCTCTAACTGCCCTCCTGCCCGCTCCTTTCGTCGCTGCTCGCGCCCGCCTCCGACGGCAGTCCTCGCAGCTCCTGTGTCGCATCAGCGTGTCGTTTAGACTGCTCGTATATTTGAGCCATAGAGGGCACCCATCGCTCCAAGCCGTGCAAGCCGCCCGACGAGTAGAAGGTATAGACTCCCGCCCCGCCGCTCGCGCCCCGTGTCCAGTTCTCTCCCGACCTGCGTGGTGGTCCCCGTCTGATTGCGCGCGACGAGAAGCAGGAAGCGAATCTGCTGGGCCTCTATCTCTGTTGTCTATCTTCTTGCGCACCTGCACTATCTGCCACGGCCCCAATCACACCGCAGCCTCCGCCGAACCACGGGCTGACAGATCCCCTCGCTGCCTTTCTCGTCTTTTCTCATTTCTCTCCTCGGGTCTGTGCCGGTACGCCCGCTTCCATTGCTGCCGCCCCGTTCTCTCAGAAACTGACCTCCATCAACCTCGCCAAACAGCCCCGCATTCCTGCCATCCCCGCGCACGCTTCCTCATTGCCCCTTCATCTCCACTCCC
>NW_025955442.1:0-27338 GCF_022376445.1 Fomitopsis serialis | reverse complement strand
CCCCCACATCTCCGCATGCTCGTCCGACAGGCCGACGTACGTCAAGTCCGGCACGAGCACGCTCACGTCGCACCCCGAGGGGAGTGCGACTGCGAGCGGCTCATCGCCGGCCTTGGCGCAGGGCCTGGTGCGGGCGTCTTCATCAGCACGTCGTCGCCTTCAGTGTCTGCATCTGCATCTGCGTCCGCATCACCCTCGCTTGATGGCGGCACGGGCATGTCGAAGGCGAGAGGCGAGATGGGCGAGGTCGGGCCGGGGGAGAAGTCGTGCGGGCTTGACATCTGTAAGATAGAAGGTGCGCGGCTGCCCGAGGAACTGTTGGTCGCGTCGGTGCTGCTGCGTGAGCGAGTGAATACCGCGCCTCCGCCTGGGTCTACCCGCGTGCTGCCCGATGTTGGACCCAGCGAGTTGAGGTCCAGTAGGGAGACCGAGATATCGTCCTGTGTAGGCGAGAGCAGCGGCGAGGCGAACGTCGATAGCTGCGCGGTGAGGTTGGCGGGGTTGTCCGAGTATAGGTCAAATCCTGCCGTCGCAAGCAGAGACATCACCTGGGATAGGCGAGCGGATTTACCTAATAGAAGGCGTTGAGCAAGCGAATCGTCATAGTTGATAGACGCAGAGGATGTGTAGAACCGGTAAATGAATGCCGGCATACATCAGACCGGATCGAACGGAAGGAGGGTTAAGGAACCGACGGCGATAAGGATGAAGGGACTGGATAGGTCTGGGATAGGTACAGCCGGGTTACGTGCAATATTGTGAGGGGGTCGGCAGAAATTTTCAGGCGTACTCACGAAGATGAAGTCGCTCATGTACGAGGACTGGTAGAGGATGGAGATGCCCGCGGCGGCGAGAGGCGCCGACAATTCGCGCACTCGCGCGCCAGAATTGTCACCTTCGAGGACGAGCGTTTAGTACGGGCCTGGAGCACACAACGAATTTGGACGCACCGAGTGAGTCAGAATGCGAGTCAATCTGGAGGACACTCCATCTGTCGGACGACACCTCTATGGGCTCCCAGTCGGGCCTGCGCCGCCTGCTCTGTGCCCTCTGACATGTCCTGGTAGCGCTCTGCGCCTCCCTTCTCCTGCGCAGCTTTCGTACGTCCTTGCGTGCGATGTTCTCAAACTCCTTGAGCGCGTGACCCTCGGCGAAGAGGCTGAGCTCAATCTCGTTGCAGGTGATATTTAGGAAGCTGGTCTTGGGTCTGAGGATCTGGCGGAGGATGTGCTGGGTGAGGGTATCTAGTCGTGAACGAGGGACATGGACGAGGGCGAGCGAGACAGGGAGGAGAGAGATGGTGACGCTGTCGCTCATGGAGGCCCGGGGGAGGGGTCGTGGAAGAAGGAGGGAAAGAGGGGAGGTAGGAAGCGACCGGGGTTATAGGCCGAGCGGGTGACGGGCGAGAAGGGAGTTCTCGCGCAAAGGGGACGGACGCCTGCGAGAGTGCGAGGAGTGCAGTGATTTCGATCTGCACCTATACTTGGCTCCAAAATCATTTTTGATAGCCGCCCATGGTCCATTGCTCGCATTCTCCGGCTATCGGCCCGCCGTTCTCCCAGTATGGCAATCTTCTGCGGCCTCCCGCCGCTTTTATCGGCGTGCCACCGCCCGCGCCGGCGCCCATCTTGGTGGTCCTCCTGCCTATTCCGTACGGCTGCGGAGGCATAGAGCGAGTGCCTATAGCGCGTTCTTCTGATTCATTGCAGCCCGCCCGCGTTATCCGTCTCCCCAGGCCGGAAGCCCCCTCGCCGTATCTGCCGTCCTCAATTTGCCCGCAACCGGCCTGCGCTGGGCCTATCGACGCGGACTACGGCTCTGCCCGTGCCTTGGACGCCTTTTATCCTCCCGGGTTTTCCCCCTCGTCTTGCTCGCTGCGTATGCACTAGGTGACGCACTCGCCGTCGCACGTTTGTAGTTCGCTCGAAGCCTCCCAGCGTCTCGAGCGCGGGGTACCCTCGCGGCAATACTCACCTTAGCGCCTCTGCCATCTTCTCATCGTACTTTCTGTTTCCCCAGATGCTACCAGACCTTGGGCCCATCGTCAGATGCATCCACATCTCACGCGCACGAGCGTCCTTCAGGCCAGTCAGCACATTCATTCTATGTAGCGTAAGCATGCTGCCGGACGGCGGCCTGCCGTCATTCTTGATGAACCGGTGGCCCTTTCCTTTCGTGCACAGAGCCAGACCTATGAGGCCGTGCCTCCACAGGTCCAGTACTTTTCCACATAACGTACAGGTACGTACGCTCCTCCATTCCTGAGGTGTATCCACGCTTGCGCAGTTAATTCTCGTCAATCCATCGCTCTCTAGTGTGATCAATCGCTGAGGGTACAGCACTCCCCGCATTCTGCTGCGCGTCCTGGGCTAAGCTGATGGTGGCGTCCCTGTCTCGAGGTTCACGCGGGCGAACTGGGCAGCCCGCCACAAAGGCTACTGACATTCTGGAAGGGCTCGGGTGACGGCATCCCCTTGCACACTCTCTCATCGTGCCGAACCGGCGTCACTCGTACGCCGTCCTTCCGCCATTCACTCCGTCTCCCTTCTATCATACCCGGGACCCCCCGCGTCCAATCTGCGCTTTGTGGCCTCGCAGGCGTGGCCGTCGCGTTGTCCGCGTGTGCGCGTAACTTAGAACCGCCGTGTCCTGCCTGCAGGTGTGGGGGTCCCAACTTGGCGGAGGCTTTTGCATTTAGCTTCCCTTCGGACGAAACATGTTGCCTCGGGCTGACATAAGGTCAGCAGGCAGACCGGCGCAAACGAAGCAACCTTCACAAACATGTTAGCCCAGAAACCCTCTTTCTCTCTCCCTCCGGGTTACAACTGGCGGTTCCGCCGAAATCATGTGTCGGCATTAGTCGACGTTACTTACGGTCTGTGTTGATGGCTTCTCCAAACGGCACAGGTGCTCCCTCCCTGTCCAACTCGCTTCATCATGTCAGCTTGATTTAGCAAACATGTCTACCATCAGGCGCAGAGTCCAGACCATCTCCTACCATCGCGGCATCGTGCACGCTACTCGTGCGTGCGGGGAAACGTCTACCAGCTAACGAAACGATCGTCGCCACCCCCAAACCGGCTGTGTAGTGTCCAAGTACTTGCCAATTCAAAATAGTAGGACGCTAGGCCATTCCGCATACTTCCGACTTGCTTCCGACTCGCAGTCGCGAGTCCAAGGAAAGGGTGTGGCGGAAACCGTGCTAGCGTCGAAGAGCCGTCGACCCGGCGGCAGCCGCGACGTCGACGTGCGTCGAAGATGCTAAGGCGGGCTTGGTCCTAGTGGTACTAGTACGGCGCGCGTAGCGTTGATCAAGGCTTTGGCTGCGGTGGGTACCGGTGTGGATGCGTGATATCGTCAGCGCGCTCGACAGTCGACTGGGCGATAACGCGTGCTGTCTTTGGCCCGGGATGCATGCTAGGCTTCTTGGCTGCGCGAGACCTCTGTGAAGGGATCGGTACTGGCCTGCAGTACGAACCGTTCACAGAAGTCTTCGCGCGCGCATCGACAGGCCGGACCCGTCTCTCGTAGGACTATATGCGGCAAACCGGCAGTCTGGTGCTCTGTGTTGGTGGCTACAGCCACCGCTGTCCTCGCGGTAAGTAGTATACTTACTACTCACCAGTCGACTAGCCGATTCCCGTTCCCCTCGCTAACCACACGTCCAGATGTCGGACCTCTGTCTCGTCTGACTTTGGTTTTCGCAACCGCACCATCTCCGGACAACTCGGGCTCGACATCATCATCACCCTGGCGCAATCGACATCTCGTCGAGCACGACGGCTCCCTCTCGCGGCGACGTATACAATCGTCATTTGCACATCGACGGTCAGCCGGCGTACAGCTTCCCGTCAGCTGCTGACAGTCGCCAGGATTGACAGAAGATAAGGAACGACCGATCGGTCCCGTGTGGTACCATCGTATACGGGTTCGCTGCTTGAATCTTTGTTTGATGCTACGTCGTGGCATATGGCGCTGGCCACTCTGATCAGGGGGCAGTATAGGATGCAAATGCCCGCAAAAGGTGCGATTGTTCCTCGCTTCAGCTGTGCTCACTCGGTGACTGATTTCAACGAGTCCAACCTTGGTCTAGCCTGCTACTGCATTTGACCGTGAAGAGAACATGCCAGATGCTCCGGGCAGTAGGGGAGCTCAGAGTGCGTGCAGCCGTTTATGCACTCCTTCCTCCCTTCTTGGACTTGTGCGCGAAGTAACCTGTTGACAGTGTGATATCCAGAATCTGACAGAATGGTCACGCCATTGCAGTATTAGTAGAATATCCCCCATGTGGCCCAGCGTAGGCTTTAGTGAAGGCGAGCAGGTCTCGCACTCGCCCCTTTCATAAGAGCTGGCTGCGATGGGTGAATATTTGAATGGTGGGCATCGATGGGTGAGCAAGTTCAGGCCGGTGAGTTGGCTGCTTCTCTCTGCAGGATGGGGAGACCCCGCGCAATGAAGGCCGTCTTCACACTTCGTGATAGATCGATTGCTTACCGCACGGCCGCCGTGGTTCTCTAGCCGCAAGCATAGCTGGCTTATGCAGATGGCACGGCCGACGCGACTCGTCGTGTGGCGACGGCAAGGACATCTGGGAGTTGGTGCAGGAGGCACGCAACCATCCGCAAGATGATTCTCCGCACAACGACGTGGCTCCTACCCGGCGCAAGGCATCTGCAACCCTGTACTTGTAGTCGATCTCTCATTCGCCGACAAGATGACGCCGGTGGGCTGTTTCGCACGGAAGAGAAGAAACTTATCAATGCCACATGGAGAAGCCGGGTGAGTAGCTACGACAGTTGTGAGAAGATATGGATTCACTGCACAACTGATGCGGTTAGGTGAGCTGCGTACGTAGACATACTGCAGTCTCGGCATCCGCTGTGTCGAAAAACGCGCCGCATTTAGTGCTCAGGCTGCCACCGCGCCTGGCTTGACAACACCTATTATCTGCCGCTGGCAGCTCCTTGAACGCGTACGCACCCTCGCTGGTATGTAATATATGCAGTGATTCGCATGTTATGGCCTGACTGTTGCGGCGCGCGCACGCAGCGCTGATGTAACCGTAGCCACGTTGCACGTCAGGGATGCACTGTTTTGCAGGTCAGTAAATTGACGTCGACCTGGGACCACCGATTGAACGGGACATAGTGAGTGTGATCTACCATTCGTCGGCTACGGCCTATCGCTGGGTCTTTCTGGGATGGTGCTGCGCTTCCACTGGCAGTGGGTCACGGTGCAAGTATAACAAAAAGTCTTGCGGCCCTGATAGGACCATGACGATAGGTTTTCCCCAGGTCTTCGAGTTCAATGATCACTCCATTCCGAGACAGTACTCCTTCTGGCTTCATTCATTCATCATGGGTTACTATACCCGCTTTGCGAGGTATCGGGTACTATGCCGATAGTCTCCACCCGGATGACGGCAAATACCACCCGGCGCAAGTGTTAAACAATACACCGACGACCTACATTGATTGATATCCCTCCTCTGCATGCGCACTTTTGATAGAATGGACAGGTTCTTCCGCAAAGTTTCCTGATACATGGACAAGGATATCCTGAGGCACGAAGGTTGAAGGAATTGTCTACGTCTGCCTGGGGAGACTAGATACATGGCTCGTATCCCAGTTTGATATAGCCTTGTTGCTCAAGCGATTGCAAGCAACGGTACGAATTCCACAGCCCAAGGGGGACTAATAGTCAGACAGGTCTTTGACGACTTCGGGTGCGGGTAGTAGCCTACTGGTAGCACATCAGTCCTCAATACGCTCAGTCATCGCCGTACCTCCAAGTACCAATTTGCAAGGGGATACCGTATATATGATCACGGACCGAGGACCGGTCGCGTAGGCTCCATAAGGGTGGACCTCGAATGCAATAACGCAAAGGCGACTTAGTATGATGTACAGTATAGTATGCTACACAGCTATAGTACACATTATACGACGTTACTCTACCGCGGCTGGGTATCGCCATCCCAAAGAATTTATGCAGTCGGAGCCGCCCTACTCGCGATGCTCTGATACCAATCATCAAACGGGGGCAACTCATCCTCCTCCTCGCATTCAAACACGTCCACAGACACCATCCCCGCGGGCTCCTCCACCGCCGCGCAGCATGACTCCGCTAGAGGCGGCGAAGGCCGGAGGCCGTCCTCGTCCTGCTCGACGTAGTCCTCGAACTCCTCGATAATGGCCTCGCCCAGCTCGTAGTGCGACCCGCACGGTGTGTCTGGGCCTTCGCCCCAGGAGCCCGCCGATGCCGACGTCGAGTCCGCCTCCGCCTCCATTTCTACTGCCCCGACCAAGAGCGGTGCGCAGTCCTCTTCCTCTTCCCCCGTACGTCCGGAGGAGCCCCAGATGTAAGATTCGTCGTTGACGAAGTGGACGAAGGATGCGGGGACGGTGAGGTAGTAGCAGTCTTGCTGGGATGGCGTGGGGTTGTGGTACGATGCGGCGAATGGTGGTTCGCTGGAAGCAGGTTCTTGGATGACGATGTGTGGTACTGTGCAGGGTGTTGGGGAGTCGATGACGGTTGTATCCAGGCAATGGTTGAAATATGAGAGCAGAGGCTACGTGCGGACGGGTGAGTACCTCATACGACACAAGAGGTGAGAGAGATGCACGCACCTCCGCCTCGTCTGTCCACTTGAACGTTCTTTCGAGCCGGTGGGCGAACTCAAGCACCTCCCATCGTGCCCGGAATGACGGTGCAATGGAAGCTGCGTCCAGCGCCTACAAGGTTCAATTAACCAACCATCCGCGGATGTCGAGAAAGATGCACTCACTGCAAGTCTGAGCTGCCGACGATGCAGCGCTGCAGATATATTATCGAGAAACGGCAATTCACGTTCCTGCGCAGCAAGCGCCACCTAACGTTGTAAATCCAACTCCGTTCATAGAGTTTTGAACGAACATACCCTTGAATGGAACCAAGACCGACTGAACACTCTCCGAGGTTCTGGGGAGAACAGCGTACGCGCCTCTGCCTCCATATTGCCGCACTGCGGTGCGCTTGCGGCCGCACGGTGCACACGCCTTACCCCGTCAACGGGGGCCGGTGAGCACGCGAGCGGGTCGAGGCCGTCATGTCGCTGAGGTAGTTCTAGACATGCGGAGTCCTGCGGTCCCGTCCTGTTCACACAGATTGCCCAGTAATTATTCCATGCATCCACGGAGTCGGGAGGTGTGATGACTATGTGTGGTGTGACGTCCGGACGGGCGGAGTCGAGGACTATATTGCGGCGGTCGAGCTGCAGCTCCCGGAGATGGTCCTAGAGGGTGAGCTTTGTTAGACTGCGACTCAGGAGAGGATGGGGATGGTCGCACATTCTTCTCCCGAGAAGCCCGCCATCTTGACCAGTCGTCTTCAATCTTTGCGAGATGCTCTTTCGTAATCTGCTCGCGCATTGAGTCGACGTGGTATGCATGGGAGTGAAAACATACCAGAGTGTGGTCCATGTCGGAGAGGCCATCCTGGCCATGGTCTGGTATTTAGAATAGAGGTAGTGATAGGAAGGATAGAGACGTACGGTGGCGCTCTGGTCCTCGTCTGCCTCATATACCTCGTACAGTGTAGTCAAACTCAAGCTGCGCGCCGCATCCTTTGTGCGTGGTGGAAACGAATGCCTGTCAGCCGGTCTTCGCGAGGCGTGTCGTGGCGCATGAGCAGGCCGCTTGCAGTCGCTGTCGAGGTTGCCACGCCGCAGAGGGATCTGCGGCTGCAATTTCTGCTGCATCGAAGACAAGCAGCGTCTGTCCTTGCTCTTCGCTGTCGTTTCCACATATGGCGCCAGGACGGAGGCAGAGTGGGCGTCAAGGCCAGCGAAGCCGAGCTGTGGCGGGGAGCGTATGAGGTCGAGGACGAGGAGGGCGCGGATGCGGGGAGTGCAGGACATACTCGTGACTGCCCTGGCAGGAAGAGCGTGCGGAGACTTAAGAGCGGGGACGCATGCAAGGCTGGTGCGGGGAAGGGCGTGGAAGGAGGGGATGCGGGGGCTGTCGCTGTCTCGCCGCACTCGACTCGCCTCCCCGGCTCAGACGCGCCGAGCCCCTCAGCCACCGACGCGTCTCTCCCACGTGACCACCTACACCTACCCCCATGCACCAGCCGTTTCAGCGCGTCGAACCGTCCAGCTCCTTGCCCCCGCTCGCTACCCCGGTCCTCATCCCGTACTTGCCGTGTCTTATGACTACCTCGCTGCATGGTGCACCATCGTCTTCTGCCACCGATCTTGCGTGGAGGCTCGTCTGGGCGTGCTTTTGCCTTGCCGCGGGCTAGGTGTTGTATTCTAGGCAGCAAGATTATCGGAAAGACTGCGATCATGACCAAGGGAATGAATGGGGTGTACGGAGCCAGCTCGCGATTAACAAGATATGTAGTGCAGAAAATTTGAAAGTGTCTGTGGGCATCCGCCGATATATATGTTTGACGTTAACAATGGGATTGTGGTTGTCATAGGGGCGGTTCTCGCCACTGGCGTCCTGTTGTTGTTCAAGGCCTACAAGAACACCGCCTTGCGGTCTTCCGCAACAATTCTGGTCTCTTCCGGCGCAAAGTATTCTCAAAGCGGTACTACAAGAGCGCATGCATGCGATCAACTCCGTCTGTTGGCTGCGGTCAAAGTGTCTACCAGGTGTCTACCGCAACACGCAGCGAGATGTTCGTTCTCATTACGTATATATGGTTCCGCTCTCAGCTGTTTTGGCTACACCCATGTGTCTGTCTAACCACCGTCGCCGCTTGGACCGCTAGTCCGACCACTATCATGCTACTTGCTGCTTGCTGTCTACACGGGAATCTGGACACTGGCTCATTTGCCTCACTGTGTGTACTTTCTCGAGTGCTATCTGTGTGATGGCCCTTTCTCAGGGGGATAGGTCACCAGTGACTTTTGTTCGACATATGTCCCTCGGCATTGTATCGCATGTCTATCAATATCCCGATGCAAGACTCTTCGTCGTTTCGTGATTGCGGGTTTCGTCAAATCACAGGAAGACGGTCTTGCAAGATATCCTCAAATCCAGGCTTAAGGTGCCCACACCAGCTATGACAGCGACTACTCTGGCATCATGGTCAACAAACGTCTTCATACGCTACAGTGGATTTGTGGTCTATAGGTAAAACAAGATCTCGTCAAGTTGTCTAGATATGAGCTGGCAATAGATGGCATCGTACAAGTCAAGGAGATGATCCCGTCTGACAGCGGCGCAAGGATCATGATGCGAACGCCTCACCGATGAATGCCCGGGGCGGCGTAAGTAGAAGGCAGTTCCATACCATACTGCTCGTCGCCCCTCACCTTCGCGGCGATGTCCCAGATGCTCTCGCCTCCGCGCACAGCCGCGTCCCACTCTTCGACAGCAGACTGGCCTATTCGCGGCGACAGGATGACATTGACCCGCTCGTCCTTCATGTACGCCTGCTTGACGAGCGCACGGAAGCTCTCGCGCGGCGAGGAGTACCGCACGTTCCCCGTGCCAGCGGCCGAGTAACGGACGATATGATACCACGGGTTATGCAGATACTTCCTCTCATCCACCGTCAGCACGACCATCTGCAGCTTCGGGTGCTCGAGGATGCCCTCAGGGAGGCGGAGGAGGTCGTGGCTGATGTTCGCGCCCAAGTCTAGGTAGGGCAGGGCGAGGTGCGTCAGGTTCGGGAGGTGCGCGTGCGGGACGTACGCGCTGATCTGCATGTCGAGCATCCGGAGGCGCGTGATGTTCTGCAGGAGCGCGCGGCCATCCGGGATGCGGAGGCCCACCAGGAAATGCCACTCGTACCGTAGCGTGTGGCTCAGGAGCGTCACCTCCCTTAGCGCGGAGAGGAACGGCAGCGCGTGTGCACGGCCGCCGTGCGCGCGGTCCTGCTTGTCGAGCATCTGGCAGACCATGTAGAGCGTGCGGAGCGCGGGGGCGGGAAGCGCGAGGTGTTCGACCGCGGGGCACGCGCGGAAGACGTCCATCTCGCTCGTGGGCGACGACATGCCGATGCTCTCCGTCCAGAGCGCGCGGACGTGCTGCCCGAGGTGGGCGGGGAGGGTGCTGCGTGTCGCGGGGAGGGAGGCGCTGCGTGTCGCGGAGAGTACGATCACGTTTGTGAGGGGCGCTTTGCGGTGGACGAGCGCGCGGAAGAGGTGGGGGAGCGCGAGCTTGCGTGCCCAGGTGGAGACGAGCGAGACGGAGGCGGCGGAGGTGCGCGAGAGGGACGCGGTGTACTCGAGGATCTGCATGAGGATCTCGAACGGGAGGAGGGGCTCTAGGGGAAGGTTGGATGAGGATGGGGAGAAGTAGGGGTTGTTGGGTATGCTGAATGTCTCCATAGAAGTGGTGCGAGGGTGGATAGATGTGTACCCTCTGTTGCCGATGTTCGAGGGCAATGCTGGGTAGTCTGAGAGGGGGAGCGAAGCGAAGAACACGTCTTCATGGGTAATATGTGGGTGGGGCTCCATTGGACCTAGCGTAGATGGTGATATGCACGGAAGGGTTTCGCTATGCTCCGAGGAGCGAAGGCAGTACCGCAACTGCGATCTATCGTAATCAAATTCCAAGATATGGAGTCCTTTGAATGGCAGTGAATGCGGGATAAGGACCTACTATGACGCAGTCAGTGCGTCCGAGGCAGCAGCGTGGGGTGACTCGCCTTTGAGTATAGCCTCCGCTATATAACTGCGGTTGCTCCTCCTGTTCACGTTTGGACGAGGACGGAGAGGATATCGACGAGTGGGGGATCAGGCGCAACCGCAATGGATGTGCTTTATAGAGTCGTACTGTACCGGCTGCGCTCCGGACGTTGCGCTTCGGACTAGTGAAGGCGCTCGCTCGTCATCGGAACAGCCAGGCGGAGAGCCATCTCCTATGTCCCCTTCTCGTCTCTCGCTTGCCGCCGACACGTTCAAGTCGACAGCGGCGAGAGTCCATCGTCGGGTGAGGCCATCGTATTCAGGAAATTGTTTGCGAGAAAGGGGTGCCTGTGAGCGAGTCTGGCCTTGGCCGAGAGGAGATACGGAGTGGGCGAGTACCGCCGCAGCAACGCGTCTGTCAGTCTGTGATCTCCCGCCGTCTGCCCATCTTTCCTTCCACCACCTGGCATCTGCTGCAAGTCAAAGTCACCAGCAGGCGGTGCTCAGCGGCCAGCTCATATCCTTTCGTTCCCCGAGGGCTTGGATCAGTACCTCTTTCTCCTCCCTCTCTCGGTACAGGTTGAGCCTGTATTCTTCACTCGTTCCACATACCCCCTGTTACTCGGCCCTTTGAACTCACTCACAGACACTGAAGCACGATGGAGGTCGAGATGCAGCCCCAAGAGCAGCCGTTCGACGTGTCGCTCATGTTCGACAACTTCGACGTCGACATCCTCGTCAAGGTGCTCGCGCACACCATGCTCAGTCAGTCGCCCCCCGCGCCATTATTTATACTTTCAACTGACCGTTTCACATGATGCGCTCCATCCGTCCGCAGGCCCGTTCTTCATGTTTTGGCTGCCCGTGTTCTTCTGGTTCCAAGGCGTGCCGTACACCGACCCTGTCTTCTTCGGCACGAGCGCGTATGTCGTCGGGGTAGCCACCTTCTGTGCGTCCACTCTGCAACGGTCCTTCGTACCTTCGCTCATGAACCGTTTGTAGGGGCCTTGAAGTGGTACTCCCGCCTTTACCGTAACCAGGGCAGTCTCATCTATGGGCCCGGTCCGTTCGACTGGGGCGAGCAGATTGTCGTCATCACTGGTGGTGCGTGGCTTTTACTCACCTGTCATGCCGTGCGAGCGAGTTGTTGCGACTTGACTGGGCTCTCTGCGCACCGTTCAACAGCACGAATCTGGGTAGGTTCCCTCCCAGTAACCATTGAGACGCTGTTCGGTGTGCCCGTGTGTCCGGACAAGTCGTAACACGCTGTCATTTGCGTCGTTCCATTGAGAGAGTGTTAACATGGATATCTCGCGTCGTAGGTTCCTCTGGCATTGGTGAGCTGATCGCGAACACCTGTGCCGTGCGCAACGTCACAGTCGTTGTACTGGATGTGAACCCCATCGTCACCGAAAACTGTACGTGTCTCTCGCCAGTATGCATGCAACAAAGATCATACAACTCGCGCCTTATGCAGACAACATCAACTACTACAAGTGCGATGTTTCCAAGTGGGAGGAGGTCGAAGCCGTGTCGAAGAAGATCATCGAGGAGGTAGGTTCCTTGTACAGTAGACAGCGCGATGCGAGGCTTGACAATCCGGCAGATTGGCCACCCGACTGTCCTCATCAACAACGCCGGTGTCGTACAGGGCAAGCTCCTCGTCGACCTGACACCTGAGGATGTACAACAGTGGGTCATAACTCGTTGTGGTACGCCGAGCAGCGCGCTGACGATGAGGCGGTAGGACCTTCTCTGTAAACACCATGGCTCACTTCTGGACGCTGAAGGCGTTCCTGCCTGGGATGATCGAGCAGAAGAAGGGACATATTGTGAGTGATTGAAGCCCTGACTAGCTGAACTGTGCTCACAGAACTTGTCACTAGATTACCATGTCCTCTGTAGCAGGGATGGTGGGGATGGCTCGTATGGGTAAGCACTCCCTCATCGCACCCATATTCTCTCCCTGACCCCCCGCATCCACAGCCGACTACAACGCTTCCAAGGCGGCACTCATCTCGCTGCACGAGTCCCTCCGCTACGAGCTCGACCACAAGTACAATACGCCCGCGATCCGGACGACGCTCGTGCTCCCAGGACACGTCCAGACGCCGATGTTCTCGCGCGTGCGCCTGCCCCAGGCGCCGTGGTACAAGTTCTTCGTGCCGAGCCTCCCGCCGGTCACGATCGCGAAGGCCGTGATCGCCGCGCTCGACGAGCAGCATTCGCAGACGCTCTACATGCCGTTCTACGCGAACTTCGTGCCGTTCTTGCCGCTGTGCCCGAGCTATGTGCGGGACTTTGGGCAATGGGTCAGTGCCGTTTATGTTCGTCCTGAATGTGCGTGGAACTGAGTTGGGTGTCGTTGCAGCTCTCTGGGTGTGATTACGCCATGGACGACTTTGTCAAAGTGTCTGGCCGCCGTCCTGAAGAGGGCCCGGTCCCAGGAACGTCAGCGAAGTCTTGAAATACAGTGGCGAAGTATTGCATTGCTCTCTGTGTATATCTTGCGTGATTTATCGGCTTGTCGGTCATGGCGCTGCAGTGCGATGAGTGAACGAACGACTGCTTCCAGGAATCTGTTGGTTAATACACGGCGGTGCGTTTCTGTTTCTGTTGCACCACGGTGGCGTCTATGAGTGAGCACCGACACAGCGGCACGCATTCTGTGCCACGATGTTAAATGACGTGCGTTGAACGATCCTCGAAGCCTTTAGCAAGTCTGCTAGCTAACACGCCTTTGTTTTGTGAACGCAGAACGAGGCTCACTGTCCAGCGCGGACAAGCTGAGACCTCTTCATAAGGCCGCCTACACTGTCCTCAATCAAGATACTGTACGCAGTGGTATTGCGAGCGGAAGCCCTGCGAAGCTCGCCGCCATGACGGTGTTTGGAAGGTTGACCTAGGTTCTTGGACGTGTGACACATTCCAAGGGCTTCTGTGATATCGCGCGGGGTGTGCGTGGTTCGATGTACTGACCTTGGTGCCGTGGTCCAAAGACAAAGATCAGTCGAGGTGAGTCCTTGCGTACGTAGCTAATGTACTAGCGACGGGACTTGCACGATAATCTCACAGCTTCAGCATGCCTACTGCAGAGTTATTCTGCTGAACGGCCTCCTCGGATGGTGGCTGACTCTATCCAGACTTGCGCCACAGCTGTCAATGCGAGCGACGCGGCGTTCAACACCCAACCTTCGCTGCTGGACGGTGTCGATCGACGGCCCCTCGGCACCGCCCCACGCACGGGGCATCGCGTCGCAGTCCAAATATATGTTTCTCCACGGCTGGCCGAGTTGAACTTGAACCTCTGCGCCCTCCGTCCTCTGCCCGCCGCCTCCTCTCTCCCTCCCCCACCGTCTCCGCCCCGCGTCGCGCGCCCCACTGGCCTCGCAATGGCTCCTGTCGCGGGCTTCGTCCCGGAGATCGTCACCAACGTCCTCAGGTCGCCGTTCTTTCGCAGAGGAAACAAGACCCCGCGCAAGGGCGCAGTCGCCGACAATGCCAGCCCGTCTCTGTCTGAGCCGCAGGCCGGCCCTTCAGAGCCGGCGGTGCTGCAGTCCAGCCCCCGTGTGGCTACGCTGGAGAACCAGACAACGTCTGTCGGTGCCGAGGTTCGTATCTCGACGTCGTCCTCGCTGTGTGGCGCTTATATATGCGTGTTCAGAGCGTCAAGGAGCCGCCGACAATACACCCCGCTAGTGTAAGTGCAGACAATATCCTCTTGGCACTCAGCTTGACCAAGGCATCTTTGTAGTTCGCATCATTTGACTCGTTGGGAAGTGAGAACAGCGTCAAAAGCGAATTGAACAAGACCCGCACGAAGCTCGAACCTATCATCGAACAGCCTACGCCCAGCGTCACTCCAAATGTCTCCCCACCGCAGAAGACAGACTCGACCTTCCCAGCGCCGAGCCGTCAGAATTCATCCAACATTTTTCCTTCGCCGACCACCATCGAGAAACCCCAGGCGCACATAGCCCGTGACTCCCCGTCTTCGCGTACTGTCACATTCCTAACTGCCGCTCGTGCAAGTAACATGAAGACTGGGATATCGTTCCAGTCCTTCGGGTCTCCCTATCCTCCGTCCGTCGAGAAGATGGACCCTGACGGCTCTGCAGACATGTCGGTGTCGTCGGAGGATGAACCCTTTGTGGTGTTTGCGACTCCTCCTGCGACCCCGACAATGGACTCTGAGCTTCACACCCGGGAGTCGCCTCCTGCAGTGGTACTGCTCTCACCGTCCTCGGAACGGGGGCTCGTGTTGTCGACGTCGATGTCCGATGCCTTCGCCAAGCCTCCGTCGCCGTTTAGGCTCTCCGCTCCCCTTCGAACCGCGTCTGAGAGTACCTCCGACTCAAACCCTTCCGTCTTGAGTCGTACTAGCACTGGGTACTCTTCGGATACAGGAAACACATCGCTGCCTATCACGCCGCTCGAAACCCCTCCTGCAGGCGACCAGACGAAGCCCGTTGTGTGGGTCGGCGAGCATGCTATTGAGCCGATCGGGGTACCCCTCCCTACGACATACGCTGAAGCCAGAAGCGTGAGTGTGTCTCGTATGATGCGTATCACGGCTTCTCATCGAAATTGTTGCGTCTCGTCTAGCTTGCGAATGTGTATCCTGAGATCGCTGAGGAACTCCTCAAACGTCCTCTTGGCCCTTCGCATCCGCCCTCTCGCGTACCCTCCCCAGACAGTCGGCCCGTCCCGACACCTAGCCCCGCACCGACGTCCGATGCAGACGACGCAGACGACGAGCGATCGCAGATCCGAAGCCCGCCTAGGCGCCGAGAGCACTCCCCTGACCACCCGAACTGGGCTCTTGCTCCTGAGGAGCTCAGAGAGAGCAGGGAGAGGAGCAGACAGCGCGGACGCGGACGGGACCGTCAGCTGCCCCAGGAGTTCAGTACGCGTGGCAAGCAGCGCAATCGCCGAGCTCGTGGGCGCAAGTCTGGCGCTGCGACGAGCTTGGAACGACTCAATGCGGATGCGAGTGTGAGTGAGATTGAGATCTCACCGGCACAGGTGATGGTGGAGACATTGTTGAGGGCAATGAAGGGGACGGCGAGTCAGTATGGACGTGCGGCGAGCTTGCCGCTTGCGTTTGACTCTGAGGCGAGTGTGCTGGATGGAGGGGATGGTGGACGTCTGGATGAGAAGGGCTATGACGAGAGGGTTGAAGCCGTTTCGTATTTGATGGAAGCCAGGAAGGCGAAGGAAGCAATCGGTATGTCAGGGAGTACGCAATTGCATGCGACGCCAAAGGCTGGTGAAGTCTCCCGGGCGAGCGAGCAGGACGATCGGATGTCTGCGCGACAAGCAGCATCGAAGGCGACTGGTCTCGGGGCAGAAGGGGCACAGAAGGAACGTCAGGACGCCGGAAGGGCGCGGAGTGCTACAGAGGTAACAAATCATGTTGAAAGATTTTGACTTCATTGAGCTTATACCTTGATCACAGACACAGGAATCGGTCACACCACGCAAGCTAGATGAACAAGCGGAGCAAGTACCAGTTCCTGAGGCACAAGAGACCCAGCAGAGGGCCACTGTCGATATCCCGGTCAATAGACCTGATGCGCCGCTGCCTACTTCAGCACCGAACGCGAGTGGCTTTTTCGCATCTTCTCAGCCGTTCGTCCCTTCGGCCGCGCATCAATCCGTCGCGAACCCTAACGTCAACCTGCCGCCTCCGAGAAAGACCACCTTCTCACCGTTCGCTCCGGAATTCGTACCTGGTCGATCGCGGACCTTTTCGAACGCGCCCAACGTTGGTTATCCCGATGTACACTCGAGTCCTACGCACCGTTCTGGCTTCAATGCGGGGGCTTCGCCATTCGCGTTCACTGCGAACCCTGCGGCCGCGGCGATTGTCAACATCGCGAACCATGCACACTCGTCTGCTGCTGCGTTGGCAAAGCGTGCGTCGGAGGCGGACCTTGCGGGAGCAGCCAACTGGAACATGCCTGCGGTCGGATCGTCGGTGGCGAACACAACTTCTGCCGCACCGCCCTTGTTCTCTCCGCCTGTCGCCAATGTTACTGCAGCTGTTCCGCCTTCGATGGTGCCACAGCCTGCCGTTTATGGCCCAGCTACAACTCAATCGCTATTCACCTCTCCTGTTGCCGCGCTCAGGCCTGTTGCACCCCTGTTCGCTCACCATGTTGCCCAGAGTCCAGTCCCGGAGCGTGCACACAGCAGACGTGGCTCTACAGCAAGTCTCTCGTCAGCGTTCGGTCCACTGTCCTCTCAATCGTCTGCGCCTTTCCATCCCGGCCTGTCGAAGCATGCATCCATGGCTAGCCTGCACGGTATATCTCCGCACCGAGTCGTGCCTTCCCCGCTTTCAAGACGGTCGCCTATAATCGCGCAGACGGTGCAGTCGCCTGAAGTAACGCCGGCGTCGTTCGTTCCGACCCCGCCAATCCATGCGCCTACGCCCGTGTTCGGTGGAGTCTCAAAGCGTCCTTCTGTGGCCAATCTCGCGGCTGTGGCTGCGGCTCTGCCGTTTGTCCCACCTGCCACGCAGACAAGTAGTCCCACCGTATTGCCAACAACGGGTCCAAGCCATGCCGCAAGCGGACAGACGTCCTATGAACCGCCTGCGAGTCCTACTCTTTCAGCGCCGTCGTACGCATCAGCCGTACCTAGGGAGGTGATCTACGCGACACCTCAGCGCCCCGTGCCAGTATCAAGGGAGTCGTCGCCCGCGTACGCTTGGACACCTGCGACAAGGCCTGTGGCTAAGGCGAATGCGAACCGAGGTGGTCACGGTCCCGGCGTGATTGGCGACTCCAGGAACCACACCGTGGGCGGAGCTCTACCAGGATACGACGTGCCCGAGTTGCCCCAGGCTGTGTCTCAGGAATCCACTTCTCCGGTTGGTGGCGCGTCTAAGTGTATACAGGCTTCGGTCGGCAGCTCTGCGGATGTGTTACCTTCTGCGCAGATTGTGACGACTCAAGTGCTGGACGGCGAGCGTGTCAAGCGCGAACGTACTGTTACCTCGGAGTCTCTGGATACGCCTCTTGTCGCTGCATCGCCTGCTGCGAAGCAAGCTGTCGACTCTTCGGCCTCCGCGCTTCCGCAAGTCGACGCGTCGTCTCCCGCCGGCCCTGCGGTGAGATTTGCGCTCCTTGAGCCAGATACCGTCTACCCTGCTCTTACTTCGCCCTCTGTTGTTCTGAAGAATCACACACAGGAGATACAGTCAGTGCAGGGATCTCCTTTGCGGAAAGCTATTGGATATGCCTCAGACGACATTGATGCTCTTGTTGGTACGGCTGATCTCCCGACTATTCCATGCGCCGAAATGGATCTACAAGATCCTACCGGCACCCCTATCCGACCGCCCACATCAGGCGGGCAGGTTTCCCTCACAAAGCTCGTCGCGCAGTTGCATCTGGGAGAGAAGAACACGCCGCCACGACCCACGTCAGTCGTGCCCAGCATCCACGCCGGGACGCCTGAGCAACCTGCACACTGGACTATCGACGTCGAGGGCAAGTTGCGCGTCAAGAAGGGCGATGGCCAGTCCGAGTCCGAATCGCCGTCCTCTCAGCCGCAGGTCCTGCGGCCAATTGGCCCTCCGCTCCCGCGCAGGAGAGTGGGCCGGGAGCAACCAGAGGCGTACAAGCCGTACTTCCAAAATGCGGGGTCGGCTAACCCGGCGCAGGCCGGCGAGAGGTTTGCTGTGCTGAGGAGGAGGAGCATGTACTTCGCCCGCGAGGAGGGTGGCGTGCGTGATGAAGGTGCAGACCGAGAGCGAGACCGTGACGGCAGCCCGGGCGAAGCGAGGGCAGGTCCACGTCTGTGGAGGAGAGGCTCGGGGATGTGGAGAAAGAGGGTTGTGGACGAGGATGAAGAACAGCCACCGGAGGGGGCGGCTGTCGATGGCTTGAGGGGACGGGAGCGTGAGAGGACGCAGGAGGCATGGCGGTCCAGGCGGTCGCTGAGCCTCGAGGAGGATATGAAGGTGTAGTTTGTCGCGGAACGATAGGGGTGTGAAGGTTGCGTCCGTGTTCGCCATGAGTAGATATGAGGATCTGTACCATTGTCATAGAACTTGTAGTAGTCTCGTTCTCCTTGACTTGTTGATACCCGGATTTGTTCGTGACTATACCTATGTTACTGCAGCATTATCATTATAACACATATCTATATAGGTCAAGTCAGCCACTGAGCCAGACGGCGACTAGTGTGACACTGGTGACTTTAGCACTGTACTTCTACTGTATAATACAGTACTCCCATCAAGGCTTCAAAGCAGACATGGTGGACGGAGCGCCGGACGCTAGTCCCCGATCCCGACGCGACGTGATCGACGATCGGATCGGGCCGGGAATATCGGTGGCTGCAGCTTTCCGAGTTCTGTAACTTACAGTCTGCCACAGTACCAGCCTCTTGCGGACCTCCTGCCGCACAACTTCGGGCGAGCTACCAGCTGCGCCTCACTCCACCCCCACCTGTACGATCATGGCACTCTCCGTGGAGGCCCTCCCACCCTACCCATCCAGCAAGGCGAGGGCTGCCCTATCACCCTCGCAGGCTGCGACGCTCTATCAAACTATCTCTTCTCGTCTTGCGCAAACCCTTGCTTTACCGGCCGCGCAATCTCACAAATCCTCCATTCAGACATTTCTAGCCACCTACGCAAAGGACGCTGCACAGCTGGTGCTCAACTCGCTGATCTGGGAACAATCCCAGAGCCAAGGTCAAAACGTATTCTCGAACTTGTCTCCGGTCGAGAAGACGATACGACAACGCGTTTTCTTACTTTCGGAGCGAATGGCTGCCTCGGGTTCTCTTAGCCTGCAAACGCTTCTGGATCTGAGCGTGGCTTATGGTTCAACCAATCTGACCCGTTTCCGGGGCCTCTTCTCCACGGCGTTCGCTCATGGCACTTCATCGCTCGTGTCTCAGGTAAAGGACGAAGCGATCCCTGCGTTCACTTCTCTTATTGCAGACGGCAATGCGCAAGGGTTATATGGCTTGCGCAAAGCTGCACACATCATCTTGTCCCTCCTGCGCTCCGCGCCGTCAGACCTCACTCGCCTCTTCGCGCAAGACAAGCACTTCATGATCGCACTCGCGCGAGCGTATGATAATGGCCTCGGGACGATCGCACACTCCTACGGCGGGCTCAATATACGCTCTTCGCATGACGCCCCATTGGACGACTGGGAACGGCTCTTCCTCGAAACCAAAGTCGCCCTCATAGACAGCTTCCATCTCCTCATCCGCGCACTCCTCACCGACGTCGCTGCCCAGCCAGGACAAGCCGCTGACCCCGCCTTCGAGGTCATCTTCGGTCTGCTCGATGTCCCGCCTTTCCGTCCGGCCGGGACCACAGCCTTCCTCGACCGCCCGCTCGTCTCGGACTACCAGCACGCATACGACCTCTCGCGTACGCTCAAGGAAGCGCTGAAGAGCCTGGATGACCCTCGCAGCGAGCTCCTCGAGTCCTCTCTGCGCACGCTTGATGCATCGCAGGGAGAGGGCTCGTCGGGACCGGGGGCGCTGAAGCTTCTCTTGCGCTCATCCGGGGCGCCGCCCGCTATCGACGCGCGCGGACGTGGGCCCTCTGCTGCAGGCACTGGCAAAGGCAAGGGAAAGGGGAAAGCGGTCGCAGCGGAGCCGCGCGTGGACCGCGCGCTGGAGGCCGCCGTCGCACAGGTGCTCGAGATCTTGCCCGACCTGCCCGCGCCGTACCTGCGGTTCTTGCTGTCGAGCGAGAGCTATCCGTACCGAGGGGACGCGGAACGACTCTTGGGTGCGTTGCTTGAAGGGACGGCGCCGGGCCAGGAGGAAGTGGGCGGCGCTATGCGTGCAGCAGAGGCGGCCGGCGCTGCGCCGAGCATGCCCGTGGTGGAGAGGGCTCCAGGCGAGTTCACGTATACGCGCGAGCGTCGCAACGTCTTCGACGAGGAGAAGATAAATATGGAGAGCGTGCGTGTGGGGAAGAAGCGGTGCGCCATTCTGCTGAATAGGTCCCTTGATTGCGCTGACCTTGCTTGGCACTACACGCGCAGGGACGAGGCAGAGACCGTCCTTCAGGACCGCTCCTTCGTGGCGGAGATGAAGGCGGACATCATGCGGCGTGCGGAGGAGGCCAACTACGAGGAGGATGAGGAAGACGACGCGGACCTATATGGATACTCTGCAGGTAACAACGCTAAGGGCAAGGGTAAGGTCGTCGCGTTTGAGGAGGAGCTGGACGACGTCGAAGGCGGCGGGGTGAAGGTGCGGGATGGCGACGAGAGCGAGCCAGAGGGGACGGCGTCGGATGGAGAGGATGGCGATGAGGGTGAGGGTGAGGTGGAGGGAGGGAAGGGAAGGCCGGGTACGGTGCTGGAGTTGGCGTACCTCCGGGACCAGAAACTGTTCGAGAGGGATGGGCAGACGAGGAGGAGCAAGGCGCGGACGGAGCTGAGGGAACAAACAGGTATCGGGCTACTGTGGTCTGTTGCTCACTCATAGATCTAACACGTGTACGCAGGCTGGACGGACGAGCAGATCGAGGGATGGAAGATCATGCTGGAACGAAATGTGTGTCTCCTCACGCTTACTGCGCACCACCTCGCTCATGCATCTCTCGCCGGAACAGCCCAACAAAGACAAGATCCTCGCCAAACACGAGTTCACGGGCAACCGTCCCCTCCCCTCATCCTCCTCACACGAGGCGCACCGAGGAAGCCCGCGCGGACGGGGACGCGGGCGCGGTGGGAGGGGACGCGGCCGTGGAGGTGGCCGAGGCGGTGGTGAAGGTGGAGGTGGAGGAGGTGGCAGCAGTGGTGGACAGGGCGACTCGGCAAGGGGTAGGGCGTGGAAGGACAAGAACAAAGCGAGTCGGGCGAACCATAACCGGAAGAGGGGGCATGATAAAAAGATGGCGAGGGTCGCAGGGCCTAGCTGAGCATGTTGGATGTAGGCTGCGTGGGACGCTCCGCTGCGTGTTACAGGTAATGAGAAGGGTTGACATTCAGGTTCGCTGTCAGCTACCTGTCTACAACACTATGAAATGTTGCGCTGCTATCACTCACAAGAGCATACATTGATACAGTACTGCAGCTGGAATTACCGCAATGCTTAAGTATGCAGCAATACGCATCAGTCGTAATCACGGCTAAAATGGCCGCTCATGTAGGTCGTCCGCGTCGGATGCTATATATATAGACGTACGTATATATTGTTGAGCTTCGCATGCATCACTTTGTCTCACACAATCCCCCATTCCGTCGATGCTCAGTGTTGTCCAAATCCTAGCTGTTGTGGGCATCGTTTCCCTCGTCCTGCAACTGTATCGCCTTTTGAGCTTCATTTGGCTGTACTTCCTCCGACCGAGCACGGTGCATCGGTACCTCCACGGACCACCGGCGTACGCTCTCGTTACGGGTGCATCTGATGGCATTGGAAAGGCCATTGCAGCAGAATTATACAATCAAGGCTTCAACCTGATTCTACACGGCCGTAACGAAGCGAAGTTACTCAACGTCGTGGACCAGATTCGTGGCTCTGCTCGGGCACGCGATGTGAAATACTTCTTCGCAGACGCCTCTGATGCGGATCATGACTTCGAACGCATACTCGCGCCGTTCGAGGATTTGAACATCACCGTCATTGTCCACAATGTAGGCAGCTCGCCGCTGACAAGGGAAAAGTGCGTCCCGTTCCTTCTGGTGTTTGCTTGGACATCTGAATTCCAACTTTACACGTCAGAATCAACGGGTTGAGCAAAACAGACCTCATGGACATCATCAATCGCAACGCGATCTTTCCCCTCATGGTCACCCACACCCTTCTTACCCAACTGCATCTCACCTCGAGAACCGGTCCTGTGCTGGTCCAATTCATAGGATCCCAAACAGGGGAGCTGTCACCGGCCCGATTGGCCGTCTATGCGGGGTCGAAAGCATTCCTGAAGGCACTCGCTCGCGGACTCGACACCGACGAGCGTGTGTGGGACACACAGACGAGTGTGCGTTTCGCATACCTGAACACGGGGCAGGTACAGTCTAGTACCATGCGCATCCCGTCGTCGTTGGCCACGCCGACATCGGAACGCTATGCGAAGGCCGTCGTGGCGAGGATGGGTTGTGGATGGAGACAATACTGCCCGTATTGGATGCATTCGGTCCAGGCGTGGTGTGCGCAACTCCTAGGGGAAAGCGCGGCCGACACGTTCGCGGCGCAAGCAGTTGCGGACCTGATTGCTGTTCATGAAAAGCAGAGCTAGGTGACAAGCGGATCAAGCAGTGTGTGGTTTGTAGCTGCGGGTGACTGCGTTTAGTGTGTATCGTAGCCACACTACGGCGATGGTCTGTTTGATGATCTCATGTTCTCCGCGTGTTTATACTGTGAACATTGAAGAGAAACCTGCACCCGTAGTACGTACGTTGAGCACAGCGGCGCACCGTGACCTCAAACGGAGAGAAAACCTTCCTTGAATAGTCAATCAAACCTACTCGTTGTGGTTTTGCGTGGTCCTCGTAAGGACACAGCATCAGAACATCACTGATGCTCCGGATTGTCTCTATGAACAGAAGGAAGAGGAATGAACTAACGGGCTGAGTGGCAGTCACACTTTGGCCAAGGTTTGGCATAAGGAGGTGATTAGTGGGGATGAACTTCGTGATTTGGACACATTCACCCTGGACGCTCGGCACCACGTTATAGATGTAGCTCTCAATAGCGCGAACTCTACGAGCTCCAAGCATACAACACACAGCCGGTCGATCCCGTCAGGTAGGAAGCTTGGTGAGGAATGTCATCGAGGCTGCATAAGCCGCTTCAGCTTCGTCCGTGAAACGATGCCGCTTCCGCCAGTGTTCAGACCAAAACCCCCTACACCCCAACCGGATGTGGCGCATCGTGTGCACCTGCCACGACGATGGTAGCCAACCGCTATCTTCCCAGTCTATGATAGCGGAGACATGGTTGTCGTGGATGAGGACATTGTACATCCGAAGATCGGGATGCACGAATCTGATGGGGTCCGCGGTCACGGCCTCTTGGACTGCAAGAGGTATATCCTGCTTGAACTCTTCGATGTCATCGTAGCTTGCGCAGTGAACCCACAGCTGCAACGCAGAGGGGAACGGGCCTGAACGTGTTTCGTGGAAGTAACGGGGGTCTGGCAAATCGTGTCCAGACGTGCTCATCATCACTTTACCCTCGTCGCCGGGAGGCTGGCGTAAGGTCTGCATCTGGTCCAAAACGGTTGTGACCTCCGTAAGGATGTTCGTCTCGGCTTCGAGCGAAAGCAGTCCCCGTTCGCGTACCTCTTTCAAGGAGATTCCGGGGATGCGGGACATGATTGTGTATGTCGCGCCACATTCTGCGAACGCGAAGATGAGTCGCGGGATCGGGAGAGCGAGACGCGTCGATTCAAGGAATCTAAGGGCATGTGCTTCCGTGCTGGTGGTACGAGCGCATATCTTGACAACCCATGGGATTCCAAAGCGAAAACCCCTTGCTACCTCAGTACCCGGGAGAGGGTACGTGAGGAGGAAGAGGAGCCAACGCTTCCATGGTACGGGCTGAACGTTCTGTAAAGTCAAGTTTCAGTGTCTCCGGGTACCGCCTCTAGGTCTGGACCTCATATCAAGCCTGCGAACGTACCGTCACGCTGCGCCAAATGTCAGCCATGGAAATAAAGCAAAGCTGGGTCGGTCGTACAGTGAGTGTCAAGATCAACGGTGGGTGATTAGATCATAGGCGCCCAGCGCCGGCTCGGGTCTGGCCAGTGGCACGACATCGTGCAAAGCCCGCGGCCACTCCGCACAGGCCGGTTTGTCTCCAGTGGGCGAGCTCGAGTGTGAATATAACCATGCACATATGTTATGTATAGGGCCTTGTTCATTGACTCGCATGCTGTGCCAGGGCGCAGCTGCAGTACTGGCAGAGGTGGCGCGTCAACCACTCAGGTGACCGCGTTCGGGATATTTATCTACCGACACAGGATGCAGACTGACTGAGACGGTACTACCCCAGCCGCCAAGACATCACTGGCAGTATGAATCCCGAGGTCTTTACGACACACAAACGGAAGCATCCTGGTTAGTCGCCATCGAGCTACAATGTCCATGTTCTAAGATCCGCGACTTCTCGGGAACAACGGACGACGCGGCCAATGAGCTTCAAGTCATTGGTTAGATGCTTGTCCAATGACGGCTTGAACATAGCAAAACACCCAGGCGTACAACCTTCCAGAGCCGACGTCCTTCTCCGCCCTGCGAAGGTATAAAAGACGTCCCAGTGTCTTTACATCCCCAGTACTCGCCTACACTCCTCCACTCACACACACAATGTCTGTGAGTACCGCGTCTGGTTCGTATCGAGACGACTCGGAATAGAGAGCTGACGGAACGACGACAGGACAAAGCTACCTGCGCGAACGTCCAGGCCAACGGCGGCAGCTGCACCTACCCCGCATGCGGCTGCGCCGAGCCTCCGAAGAGCAAGTAGACCTTGCGCCCGAGTCGATGCGCACTATGGGTATGTTCTCCTGCATTCCGTGTTTGTCCTACTGAGACTAACCGGAGGCGGGTGGACAGCGCAACTTTGCGGTGGAGGGAGGGCCGCAAGGGTCCGGGAGGCTTTAGGTCGTGTTGTAGACGCATAGCATCTCGAATGGAAATCCTTCGAAACGAATTTGGCCGTGTTGTTGTTCGTAGTTTGAACGGCGAGAGACCGGCAAACGATCGTGTGAGTAGATGCTGAGAAGCCTGCAGTGGATGCCTTCGAACAGATCGACTGCCGGATTCGCGTTCGTGGATGGTGCCTGGTGGGACACAATCTGAACCGTTCAGTGCGCCAACTGAGTTGGTAGGGAGCCGCCGTGCCTGATGATCATGGTGTACGTGAGCATGTGGGTCCAAGCCAGCCGGAGATGAACCTGAACACACCTCAGCGGACCAAGTCGTGGCTCCGTACTCAGTTTCTCGTCATGCATTCGAGGGTATCATCGCGGCGGTCAGACACCCTGGCGCGGATATGCTCTGACTTGCCCCCGAGCCTTGAACTGGGTATGCCCTCGTGCACCTCGAACGACTCACCAGATCCGTCCCAACTACGAGGAAGACCAGCCGGGAAGGGATACCACCTTCGGCATACTTGGCTCTGCTGCGCAGACAAGTTCCGAACCAACCCTAGGAGGCGTACATGTCACGGATACGTACCCGTGTACCCCAGACGGAGTTCCTTCCGGATTGACCAAGCCTCACGTTCTCATTGGGTGTACGGTGCGCCAGTAGCATTGCGACCATAACGACCTCCACAAGGATGCCGTGGTACATCTCTGAACGTAGCATCGACTCTCGTGGTGTATATAAGATCTGAGGACTCGTAGGTCAGCCCTCAGTACTCAGTCCTCGACTACACAAGCCACTTACCCCTCGCCAACCCACAACCTCTCGCAAATCGCAATGTCTGTGAGTGATTCCACGCGTCGAATGTTCGTGTAAAAAACAGGCACTGAAAGGGACCACAGGACAAGGCTACCTGCGCGAACGTCCAGGCCAACGGCGGCTCCTGCACCTACCCGGCGTGCGGCTGCGCTGAGCCTCCCAAGAGCAAGTAAAGCGAACTTGGCGCAATCCTCGCTGCGCGCGTGCTCTATAGGTATGGGACTCACCATACGAGAGATGAACGACGTTGATCTCGCAAGTAGCACGAAGCAGTCCGATGGTCACGGTGGAACGACGGCGTCGAGATGATGCGGGGTCGAGTTGTCGCAGCTGTGGCAGTTTGTCGCGTTGTAGACCTGTCGCGAATGGAAAACATTTGAAACTGACTTCACTGCCTCAGTAAAGCCTGAGGCCGAGGCCAGGGCGTTCTCCGCTGGGGTCTCGAAGGTACACCAGTTCCTGGGGTGGGCACCAGATTCTGTTTTCAAGACAATTCCGAACTGGTGTAGCATAGATTGTTGCCAACGTATATCGACGGCTGCGAGTGCATTTGACAGTTTCGTGTTTGTGTTATACTTGTGCAGGCTGGAAGCTGTCAGTGTGTGCGAGCAGCTGCCGTTCGGGCGATGGCTGCAAGGGCCAGACACAGGGCGGACGAGCGGTCTAGACTGTGGGAGGCGGAGGATCGCGGGCGCCTGTACCCGATCTGCGCAGCAGATCTTCGTTCCGGAAAGAGAGAGCAAGTTTGGAAGCACACGTCACATCGAAGTTGGGATGCTGGTTCTGCTCCACCTGCGAAGCTCGCTGGGCCCAGTTCGGCTCCCATCGGTGCGTCTCCCGCTGCACGCGGCCGCTCCGTCGCAATGCGGCTGAGTTTACGCGACGGTACGCTCGTAGCGAGGGGCGCACGGACCGGAGGACGGGGAGGTGTCGGGGGATCGCGCGACATCGAATGGGTGGACGGGTGAACTGACCTGACGTCAGGTTCTTTTGCACGCCGCCGGGAGCTGTGCCTATCGCCCGCACCGACAACTCGCCTCCTTCGATTTTGCCGGAGGACCCTCCCAGCCACATCCTCTCCCTTCCCGCCCACGCCTCCCTCTCCCTCTCCCGCCACGGCTCGTCCTCCAGGCCTGCGTCCCTCCTGCGACCTCCCCCTCCTGCCATCCCCGCCCCGCCATGTCTCTCCAAGACCTCCGCGGCACAGGCGACCGCTATCGCCCCATCGCCTCCCTCCCCAGCGTCGCCGCCAGCAGGCTACAGAGCTTCGTCAGCGTCACCAGCTCCCCGTCGTCCTCAGGAGTGAGCACCTA
>NW_025955441.1:0-27430 GCF_022376445.1 Fomitopsis serialis | reverse complement strand
TCCGTTTGGATCAGCGAGTGCTTCGATTACTGGCTCCAGCTCTACCTTCCTACGGAATCACCGCCCACTATGCCCAGGAGTGTCCAGAAAACCCCGAGATTAACCACGTTACGGTGGTCTGCCTCGAAAGGAAGAACTTTGGCGTGCTTTTCGACTACGTGAGTACATTATTTCTCTTATTCAGTGATTCAAACCAACCACCTGCTGTGTTATATTAGTGCTTAATGAACGACTGCTCACTTTGCCCTGCAAAGCTAAGCCACGTTCAAGGAAATAAACAAGATCTGAGGCGTGCTCTGGGCGCGATCGACGCGCTAGACCCGCCTGCAACTTTGGGGATGGGTGCTGTTGGGTTCTATTCTGGAGAGCCATGGGGGGGTATTTGTGCCGACGTGTCTTCAGGGGCAAGCGTCCAAAGTTGTGGTGGAGACAATGCTCTACGTGCTGGTGAGACACAATGAATCATTCAACATGTTTCATGACATTCTCAGACTGTGACATAATCTAGGACAGGCATCCGCCGCTCTCTTTGCCCCTCATATGGGATGTACTCGACAACGAAGATCGAAATATCCTTTTACGACTCAGCTTCTTCGCGGGCTCAATGAGTGGAAGAGTCATGAACAGCCACTAGGGATGTCATTTGATCTCTTCAGTGTCGATGCCAACGCCTTCATCCCCGCCTGCTTGCACGTGGTGCCCTTCCGCCTTCCTTTCCCTCTCAAACATGTCCCCGTCTTTAAAGAATCGAACGTAGCCCTCACTGAGGATGCGGGGGACTATTCACGCGGTCTCAAGCCCCTCGTACCGATGTGTTCTATGACGGCGAGTTTCATGGCGTTCGATTTCGTCTGGCCAATGGATGTCCCGCAGCGCCGTCAATGTCTGAAGGCGGACTGGCACATCGAAGATCGAGGGAGCTCCGACGGCACAGTAGCCGTGCGACCGCTTATTGGGGAAGAGGACTGTACCGTTCAGGATTTGCAACCGGTTGCCAATGCTCAGGACAGCACTCGGAGGTGGAGGCTGGGACAGGGCAGGCGCATGGTGAGGCTCAAGCGGCGGGAGCGAAGGATGACAGGGAAATTTCGGAAATTCTGGGATTTCAGCTTGACGGAAGAGAAATTACTCACGTTGACGTCCAGGAGGAGGTGGAGATTTGGGAGATCCTCTCAGAAGGCTCTCTGATACCATGCGAGCTGTGAGTAGGCTTGAAAATGTTATTATATATTTCAATTGTGCTGCAACGATGTCCGTGAAGTGTCACAACCTCCAAAAACCACAGCTCAATTGTAATACGGACCCATATCTTGACTCTCTGATTTCCTCCAATAGCCTACATCGGGCGGAGGGCCCGGTGCGATGCCAGTGTGGCTTAGGCGCCCTAACGGTGAGAGTTTGCTTCAAATCGGTTTCAACATCTTTAAACGTGTTGACAGCGCTCTTCAGACTGCCCTAAGCATATCCTCTCCCCACACCTCTATCCTAATATGCCTACGCCTCGAAATGTTGACGAACGCCTATTCAAGATCTTTGCACTCACTGTAACGACAACTCTGGATGAAGTCTGGAGCACATCACGCCATGCAACTTCTGCGACAAGATGGACCATGTTACAGTCGTCTGCCTGGAAAGGGACAACTTCGGTATGCTGTTCGACTATGTAAGTACTTCCTCAGTACTTTATCAACCAGGGTGGCTGTCTGAGTTCTCGCCCTCAATCAGTGTCTTATGGACGGAACGGATGTCTGCCCGATGGAACTCAGCAGTACCCAGATCGATACAGAAGACAGGGAACTCATGGTGGAGGCCGCCAATCAGCCGCATGACCCTCCTCTGAAGTTCGGCGGATGGGTGTTGATGGGTGCTGTTCCCGAGTGCTACGAGGATTGGAAGCGGTCGCGTCCTCTGCTAAATTACCAGTGGCCTCCCTACGTTGCGGAGACACAGGGGCCACAGGGACGGGCCGCGTTAGTAGATATTCTCTTTATGTGAGGTGCGTCTCCAACGTATTTCATAGCTAACGTCTACTGACTGACGTCTTTGGGGATGCATAGGACGCATTACTCCCCGTTTCCATCCCCCTCATAGGGATCATAGAGCCCACCGGGTTTGCAATCAATATACCAGGTCCGGAGGAACAACCCCTGCTTGTTCAGCCCATACCGGGGCTCAATCCCTTTAAAAACCCACGACCGCCCACGCCGAGCTATGACCTGTACAACGCGGCATCCCAGACGTTCGTACCGGCGGACATGACAGACGCCTTTCCTATCCGCCTGTCCCTCCCCCTCGACCACGTCCTATTATTAGGGACTACGATGTTGTAATGACAAAGTACGTGAGAAGCTACGCCACGGGACGCAAAACCATGGAGCCTATGTCCTCGCTGAAGTACAACTTCATCGGCTGGACTTTATCTGGCCGGTGGGCCTCCCAAATCACAGGCAGTACAAGGAGGATACCTGCCAAAGCGCTCTACTCCCACTACGTCTATCCACAGGAGTGCCGGCGCAGCCTGAAGAGGACGAGTTCGTGGTGCGAACGCCCGGGGTAGCGCAGACAAAGGAGGTAAATTTGGAAAAAAGAAGACGAGGCAATGGACTTAGACATAGAGGGAATGTCTGACGAGGACGCTGAATTGGAGGGGGAGCCACTCTGGGAGCTCGATTCTGATGGTACTGAATTATTCTTCCGCCAGTTGGGACGATTCTTGCGGTGTCTCGGTTTCTCGTATACTTGTCGCCCAGTGAATTGAATGTTTCTTTGGTGTACTATATAGATACCTCCTCTTACTACACAATCCATTGTAATACTCGTTAAGTGGGACGAAATCCATTGTAATACTTGTTAAGTGAGAACGAATGTCTTGTGAGCTACGGAACTCATTACAACTCGGTGTGGCTCGTTGTGGCTCCGGCGCTCAAAGGCCAGGCGCTGGCTTATTCCTTGACGCCACTCTCAGAGCTGTGGACTGTATCCTATTCTCTCCACAACCTCCGTCCACCATGTCTACTCCACTTCCTGTCGACCAAGCTCTTATCGCCATCCTCGCTCAACACGGACCGCGATTCGAAGAAGTGTGCAAGCATTCGCGAGAGTGCACTACGTTCCCCGCGATCGACCATGTCGCCGTGGTGTGCTTGGAGAAGGACCATTTTGGTATGCTGTTCGACTATGTGAGTAGTACAGGTCCATGCTAGTCATATTCTCGAGTCTGATTTGTCCCCTATATAGTGTGTAATGCGCGACGACGCTGCTTGCCGAATGAAGCCCAGTCGCATCCAGTCGACTCCAAGAACGACAGCTTATATGCTCCAATGCGCGAAGAAACTCAGACGCCCTCCGAGGTTTGGCGGATGGGTCTTCATGGGAGCGTTGCGCAAGTTCTGGAGGGAGAGCAACAGGTTTCATCCTACTCTATCTCTGTTGAGGCCCAGCGACGCATGGGAACAGGGGCGGACAGCACTGGTGGAGGCACAGGTTTATGTCATGGTGCGCAGCGAACGTCTTTGAACCACCTTGCAATACTGAAATACATGTTTTGGCGATGCACAGGATGGGTTCTTGCCCGTTTCTATCCCCCTCATTGGGGAGATCGACACCGCTCGGTCGGAGATAGTCATCCCAGGGCCTTTCTCGCAGCCACTGCTTTGCCAGGTCATCCGCGATTTGAACTACTTCAAGAATACGGATGACGACGCCATCACCAACCTCGACCTCTACGACCCGTCCCAGCAAACGTTCAACCCGTCGCTGACAGACCCGACGTTCCCCATACGCCTGTCCCTTCCCCTTACCACCGTACCCATCTTGAAGGATTCGAACGTAAACATGACCATCCTCGTGATAGATCACGCAGCCGCGCGAAGAGGAAGAACGGAGCCTATGTGCTCAATGAAGCATGACTTCATGGAGCTAGACTGGGTCTGGCCGGTGGGTCTTCAAGACGGCCGCGAGTATCTGCAGGGACAGTGGAGCGTCATGCAGATGCCGGATCCCATGGGTGTGGTTGCAGTGGGGCCACGACCTGGACAGGCCGGCAGTCAGGTGAGACTGGCAGTCGAGGGAAGAGAAGTACGGCGGGAGGAAAGTGTGACAATCCGGCATCGGATGGGGGCTGGATCGCTTTAGAGTCGGACTGGGACAAAGTTGCAGGAACGGCAGAACGTGAGGAGATGTTCTGGGGCTGAAAGTGTGTACTTTGTAACGTCTACTATTCCATTGCTTGTAATCCATTGAGCTACTAGAGTTTTTTTCGGATCGGATGGATGGTTTATCCATAAGAAGACTGCCCTTTAGGAAGGTTACAGTCGCACCGAAGCACTGAACTGATGTGCAGTCTCTTCTGGGCACAGAACTGGTTGAGCACGGCGTGTGTGGCTTCAGCGCCTAAGTGTGAGAATCTGCTTCAAACGGATTTTTCGCGCTTCAGACGTGTTGAAGGCGCTCTTAGTCTCTCAAACACATCCCATTCGTCTGAAACTGCTTGACGATCTCCAACAAATCCCACCCGCTCTCTACCTATTCCGTTCCACTATGCCTACACCCCGCAATGTCGACGAACGCGTCATCAAGACTATCAGCGAGGTTATGGAGTTCGGATTCGAGTACTACTGCGGCTCGTCATCACCATGCAGCCGCTCCCCAACATAGACCACGTCACGGTGATCTGCATGGAGCGGTTGCATTTTGGGGAATTGTACGAATACGTGAGTTGTTCTCCACAACGTGCCTGGCTAGGCGTTGTCTCATGGATCACCCTTTAGTGTCTTCTGGGCGACGACTCTGGCTGCCCCATGCGTTTTAGCCCTGTGCAAATCGAGCCAGATAAGGTTGAGAGAATGATGGAACTCACCCTCAAGCTGCGTGATCCTCCCGCCAGGTTTGGCGGATGGGTCTACATGGGTGCAATTCCGGACTTTTACGTGCGTCCGGAGTTGTGTCCTCTTTTGCACCAGGCGTGTGCGAGCGAGCGAGAGGGGAGGGGCGGCTGGCGTCGGTAGAAGCACTGTTTATGTCGCAGTGCGTAGAGAGTCTTGCCATGTTTGTCCAGTACTAACAGACATCGTTGCGTTAACGTACAGAACGGGAGAACCCCCATTTCCATCCCCCTCATAGGGGAGATAGACTCCACCGGGATGGTCATTGACATACCCGGTCCCTCAACCCAGCCGCTCCTGATCCAGGCTATCCCTGGGCTAAACCGCTTCAAGGGGTCGCCCCACAAGCCCTGGGCGACGTTCGACCTCTACAGCCCAGCGTTGCAGACGTTTATCCCTGCCTACATGAATGACCCGGACGAGCATCCCATCCGCAAGCTTCTTCCCCTCGACAGCATCCCCGTTTCAAGGAGTCGGAAATTCAGAAAACAATCAATGTGCACGACTACGCGACTGGAAAGGAACGGACGGCTCCCATGTGCTCCATGAAGTACGCTTTCATGGGGCTCGACATCATCTGGCCGGAGGGCCTTAAAAATCCCCGCCAGTATGTGGAAGCGGCCTGGAGCGTTGTTCCACCGCCGCCCCAGTCTCCCAGGATGGCAACTCGGCCTCGACCTGGAGAGGAGGGCTGCGTGGTGAGGTGGGGAGAACAGCTCATACAGAAGCGCGGAGACAACGGGGGCAAGAACAGCGAGTTTGACTCCCACTCAGGGTCAGGGATAGAGGACGAGGACGAGGCTGATTCTGAGCCTGAGGATGAACCGCTCTGGGAGCTCGATTCTGATGGATACTGAAACGTTGGTTGGTTGCCACTGTAATGGGACTTTTTCTGGTTCATTAGTTGCTACGTGTTTTTCTGAGCTGTACGGTTAATAAAGTATCTTCTATCTACTCTATTTATGCTCGGTGAAACGCTTCCGAGTCACTGAGGAAGGCTCTGCACCGAGGGCCACAGAACGCATCGCGACGTGAGCGCTTAGTGTGGGAACTGGTTCAAACGTCTTCAAAGCGCTCTCAGACGTCTCTCTGCTGTCCCAACACTGGCCACCACTCTTCCAGCACCATGTTCCCCTTCCCTGCTATTCGCTTGACCCTCGCATCATCAGCTGTCTATACCAAGGCGGCCTACCTAAGTTCGAGGACGTATGCATGAAATCGAGGCGGTGCCATATATGCTCGACTATTAACCACGTCACTGTGGTCTGTTTGGAGAGAAAAACGTTTGGGTACCTGTTCGATTATGTGAGTGCCGTATCATGCTCCTTGTGCTTTTGTCTAATGTTGTTTTTGTCCAGTGTTTGATGTACGCACACTGTCCATGAAGCTGAGTCGTGTGCAACCCGACATCTACGCGAGGTACGCTATGGCCAAGCTTGCCCGGGAGAAGAAGGTGGAATACGGCGGGTGGGTCTTTATGGGATCTGAGCCGGCTCTGTATTCGAGCATGGCACGGCCCATTCACTTGACCCATCTGGGGCCGCCGGAAATTGCGCTACACTGGCAGGGGCGAAAGGTACTGGTTGAAGTGTGGGTTTACGTTTCCGTAAGTTTGAAACCTCTTGGGACCTAGAAGCAGTACTGACAAACGCATCTGGGCGATGGACAGGTGGCATACCAACCCGTTTCCGTCCCTCTGATAGGGGAGCTTGACGAGGACGGGAAAAACGTCGTTATCCCTGGAGTATCCGAGCAGCCACTCCTCCGCCAACTCCTGCCGCTGTTGAACTGGGAGTTCACTGGCGAAATCGAAGGCCACGACATGGGCTTTGATAAGTACGACCCGTCCCTCGAAACGTTCGTTCCATCTTGGATGGAGCCTACATTCCCCATCCGCCTCTCCCTTCCCCTCACCAACGTACCCGTGCTCAAAGCGTCATACGTCAAGATGACGACATTTGTGTGCAACTACGCGGAGGGAAGTCAGCCGATACTCCCTATGTGCTCCATGAGGCACAAATTCATCAACCTCAAGTGGATCTGGCCAGTAGGCCTTCCACGTCGTCGCGAATACGTGCAGGCGAGGTGGCACACGGTGAGGGAGCCCGTTCGAGGTTTGATTGCAGTGCGGCCAGACATTGGGGAAGCAGGATGTCGAGTTACGGTAGCACCAGAAGGTTTTGACAACACAGGCCCTGGAGCCTACTGGGGTGAAGATGTAGGCGCGGCGACAGTGTCATCAGATGAAGGTGCATCGGATGACGGCGACGAGGACGGAGAGCTGTGGAACTGATTGATTACATTCCTGGGACTGTACTACTAGTAGTTGTTTGCACCGTGAATGGTCTGTAACTGTACAATGTATCGCATGTTGTCTCCGCGTGCGTGGTATCGTCTGATGGCTCGAGAATGGTATGTTTGCAGCCTACCAAAGTGGAACTTAATGTGAACAGAGAGACTTCACAGTATACCCGACGCGCCTAGAAACTAGTTTACGTGACATAACTTCGTTTAAGAGGCATTTCACAAAGAAAGGTGTACCATTAATCTGTCTGAATGGCGTATAGTTCCCTGAAACACCTCTCAGACATGTTGAGCTTGGTTCAGGTGTGTTTGGAATTCGGTCAATCTGTTTGGTGACCACAGTGTTTTTCCTGATGCCACTGATAAGTCACGAGCTCCGGACTCCCGAGGCTCTTCGAAGGAGCGTACCGTGCGCTTCGCTTCGCCGCCTGTGTCGAGCCAGCAAGCAGCACCGATCGAGACCCCAACCACGCGTTCGAAGAGTGCAGAGCGTGCAGGTCCGCCACCGAGAGCTCCGACGCCACCTGCAGAGTCTAGGCCGAGCGTCCAAGCCTCGGCGCCGCCAGCGCAGTCAGTTCCCGACAAGGAGAGTCCGATCCATCCCTTCGCAAATGTTCGAGACACGACCTATGCACCACCGACGACCCGAAACTTCGGAGCAGCGCCTACGAAGTTTAAGAACCGGGACGGCTCGTATACGAATCTTGCACCTGTAGTTCAGGCCCAGCTGGCCGAGTCCGTCTTCAAGCGCTCCATGAGCACGCCAACGGTCCCGCTGACCATCGAGGAGTTGCTGAGCATCTCGCCCGAGCTTCGGAACCGCTATCGCGAAGCTGTGACGCCCCGAAGAGTGACGCACGACTCGAACCCAACCTCAACGAACATGGCTGCGTTCGAAGAACTTCCGACACACGACCCTGCGTTAGTAGACTGTCACGACAACGAGCTCGACCCAGACGCCACCATCATCCCGGACTCGTACGAGACGTACCTGAGGGTGTTGCCTCGAGGCGCGATACCTAGCGAACTCACCGTCGCGGCTGAGTCCCATTCGCTTCGAACGATCGACCTCACGATCGATCGTAAGGAGAAGGTAGCCTGCATTCTCGATCCCGGTTCTCAGGTCATCTGCATGTCGGAAGCACTGTGCTATCATCTCGGTTTATCGTTCGACCCGACCATCGTCCTCAGCATGCAATCCGCGAACGGCGGAGTTGACCGCTCGCTCGGCCTTGTTCGAAACGTACCATGTCAAGTCAGCCCGATCACCTTGTATCTCCAGATCCACGTCATCAAGCGCGCGTCGTACGACGTGCTGCTAGGTCGACCATTCGACGTCATCACTGAGAGCCTGGTGAAGAACTTCGCCGACGAGAATCAAACCATCACCCTGTTGTGCCCGAACACGTCCGAACAGATCACGGTACCTACGATGCCTCGAGGACGGCCGAAGTTCCAAGAGGTTTTTCAGAAGAGGCAGTCGGGACTTTTGAACACGTAGTTCAGGCCGACGATGACGAGCAAGTCGCACACGTGATCGACTTCGAAAACGATACCCCGTCCATTTCTGCCTATGCCAACATATCATCTCTCGAAGACCCAGTTCTCGCAGCTACGTATCTCTCCGTTCCACATACCTATTCCAGTTTTGTTTTCAACGAAGTCAGGACAGCCACCGAGGCTACGAGATCGACTCAGCATACCCCGTCATACGCTCGAACCTTCGAACACGCAGCATCTTCGACCACTTCTCCGAACACATTCTCTCGTTCGACCGACTACCTACGTATACCCGCACCGGCCATACCCACGACAGTACCGACTCGTCCGAGGATGCTCCTGATGTGTCCACATTCGCACAGGCAAAATCGAAGAAGAAGTACAAGCCGGTCGCACTCAAGACGAGACCTGTTCTCGGGTCCGTCCCCGAACAGTTTCGTATCGTTCGCGACATCAAGGAGATCCGCTCTCTACGATGCGTGAACTCAACCCCAACCCACCTCCTTTCAAGCCCGAAGGTCGCTACACGGCCGAAAGGGCAGCTGTCTCGGATAAGCTGCACGACGATGATCTGTTACAACCCGCCGAACGCGATCTACTTCACCACTTCATGGCTACGAACAACGACGCGTTCGCTTGGTCAGACAACGAACGTGGCAACTTCAAGTCCGATATTTCCCACCTATAGACTTTCCTGTGATCCCGCATACGCCTGGGTCCAGAAGAACATCCCTATCCCTCCTGGTCTGTACAAGGAGGTCTGCTCGATGATTCGTCGCAAGATTGACTCCGGAGTCTACGAACCTTCGAACTCGTCGTACCGTTCGCGATGGTTTTGTGTTGTTAAAAGGATGGCAAGTCCTTACGGATTGTTCACAGTCTCGAGCCTCTCAACGCAGTCACGATCCAACACTCTGGTGTCCCACCGACTCCCGAACATCTCGCCGAACAGTTCGGAGGACGAACGTGCGGAGGGATGCTAGACCTCTATGTCGGCTACGACGAACGCTATATCGCCGAAAGTTCGAGAGATCTCACTACGTTCCAGACACCGTACGGAGCCATGCGACTTACTACGCTTCCTATGGGGTGGACAAATGCAGTACCCATCTTCCACGACGACGTAACCTATATACTTCAGCCCGAAACTCCCGAACACACTGTACCCTACATCGACGACGTTCCGCTCAAAGGTCCGGCTAGCGACTACGGTGGCGAAGTCATCCCGCGGAATCCTGGTATTCGAAGGTTCGTCTGGGAACACTTCCAGAACCTTAATCGGATCGTCACTCGAATGCGCTACGCTGGTGGAACGTTTTCGGGAGTTAAGAGTGTGCTGATAGCTCGAGAAATCATGGTCATTGGCCACCGCTGCACGCCTCAGGGACGCCTACCTGACGAATCTCGAGTTGCGACCATCCGAAACTGGGGCGCCTGTCAGACCTTGTCCGATGTTCGAGCGTTTCTCGGCACGATCGGAGTGTGCAGGATATTTATCAAGAACTTCGCGCACCGCGCCGACGCTCTGGTTCGGCTAACAAGGAAGGATATGCCCTTCGAATGGGGCCCCGCACAACAGCAGGCTCAGGACGACTTGAAGCAGGCCTTGCTCGAAAGCCCAGCGCTTCGTTCGATCAATTACGACTCGACGGCACCTGTTATCTGGCCGTCGACACGTCCTTCATTGCAGTCGGATTCCTCCTATGCCAGTGCGACGAGGAGGACGCCAAGCGCAGGTACTACAGCCGATTCGGGTCAATCACGCTGAACGACCGTGAACGTCGATTCTCGCAACCAAAGCTTGAAATCTATGGACTGTTCCGCGCTCTTCGAGCGCTTCGAATGTATGTCATCGGGATTCGAAACCTAATCGTGGAAGTCGACGCTCGCTACATCAAGGGCATGCTCGCTAATCCTGACATCGCACCGAGCGCGAGCATTAATCGCTGGATTGTCTCAATTCTCACGTTTCACTTCACTCTCGTGCATGTGCCCGGGACTTCGCACGGACCGGATGGACTGTCCCGAAGAACGACGCAACCCGGCGATGACCCAATCGACGAAGACGATGCGTTCGAAGACTGGATCGACAACATGTACTCGTTCGTGCACATGATACAGCCTTGTCCCACCCTCTCCCACCCTTCGAGCGTTTCAGTGCTCGTGTTGACCGAGGACGGTCAAGATTTCAGTAAGGGGAGGATGACGACGACTACGCGATAGTACCACGTTCGGACAAAGCTCGAAAGCTAGACGCACGCGTCGAGCAAGTTAAGCATTTCCTGATGACGCTTTCGAAGCCAGACGGACTTTCGCAACGAGCGTTCGAGGCGTTCTACAAGTACGCGACGCAGTTCTTCGTCACCGGGGATCGACTCTGGAGACGAAATGGTCAAGGCGCGCATAAGGTTGTCCTACCACCCGAGCGAAGGCTTCGAACATTACGCGAGAGCCACGATAGGACGGACACCGCGGAATCCACGCAACGATCGTAGCAGTCTCCGAACGCTTCTGGTGGCCCGATCACAAGTCCGACGTAGGCTGGTATGTTCGAACGTGCGACCTATGTCAGAAGCGTCAATTACGACAGATCCTCATCCCACCGACGGTCGCGATGCCAGCCGGACTATTCATGAAGGCGTTCTGCGACACGATGTTCATGCCTGTTTCGGGAGGCTATAAGCTCATAGCGCAAGCGCGCTGTTCTTCGATCACGTACCCCGAAGCCCGAATGCTTCGAAGAGAGACAGCTCAGACCCTTGGCGAGTGGCTATATCAAGACATTGTCTGTCGCTGGGGTACGCTTGTCGAACTAGTCTCCGACAACGGCGGACCCTGGGTCAAGGCGCTCGAGTACCTCTCGAAGAAGTATCACATCAACCATATCAGGATCAGTGGTTACAACTCGCGAGCAACGGTATCGTCGAACGTTCGCACTTCGACATGAGACAAGCGTTGTTTAAGCAGCAGATGGAGATCAGTCACGCTGGTCACAAGTCTTCCATTCAGTACTGTGGTCCGAACGCGTAACGACTCGTCGAAGAATGGGCTGTTCGCCGCACTTCGCAGCTACAGGCACGCACCCGATACTGCCCTCGACGTTATCGAAGCAACGTACCTTGTCCCACCGCCTGAGACAGCACTCGATACTACCGACTTGATTGCGCGGCGAGCCATAGCACTTCAGAAACGGTCGGAGGACCTTTCGAAGATCTATTCGAAGGTCTACGAAGCGAGGCGTGAGGCGGCCCGACGCTTCGAACGAGAGCACCAGTACACGATCGAAGACTTTGACTTCCAGCGTGGGGACTTAGTCCTCGTCCGAAATACAGCGATCGAAAAAGCCTTGAATCGTAAGATGCGTCCACGATACCAAGGGCCTATGGTCGTCGTATCTCGGAACCGAGGAGGTGCCTACATCATCGCTGAACTAGACGGCACGGTCCTCGACAGACCTATCGCCGCTTTTCGAGTCATTCCCTACCTTGCTCGAAGATCGATCACGATTTCACTCGAACACCTGGATGTACCCTTCGAACGCTTGCGTGAAATGGAACAGTCAGACACACTGGGCGATGACGAGCCAGACGCGTCCGGCTTACCCGGCGAACTAGACGATGAATCGTCAAGTTCAGAAGACGAAGAATGAGTCTGTCGAGAGACTCGCGCAGTATACCCTTTATGCTTTAAGGACACCCTCGTGCTTTTTCACTTCAATCCTTCGAACACCGTGGCAGCGGTTAGAAACGAGATATCTATTATACAAGACACGAGAGGGGGACGTTACACCAGCAGATATACAAGACTAACGCTTACGGGACGCCGAACGCAAACACGGAGGTACAAACACAACGGACGGTACTACGAATACGACCTACTTCGAACCCTTGCCCTTCGAAGGTCCCGCCGATGGGCCGGCAGCAGGAGGATCGAAGGCCCCACGCGCGACGGCCGTAGACTCGACGAACAATTGGTCGACGCGACGACCGTAGTACTCTTGCAGCCCTTCGAGCATTGCGAGTTCGAGGCCCATGAGGTTGAGCGAGGCCTCCACGTTGCCGATGCGTTCGTTGGTCGCCGAGAGTGCCGCGCGAGCCTCGGCGAGCGAGCGGACGGGGGCGCCCTGAGACTGGAGAATCGCCGATATGTCGATCGGCGGGGCCTGCGTCTGTGCGGCGTGCAGGGCCGCGGCGGCACGGGGGTGGAGGGGCGTGCGCGACGGTACGAAGCCTGCCGAGCCCGAGGCAGGGACCGTGACAGGAGCGGGCGCGGGGGCAGCGGGTTCCTCGGAGTCGCCCCGCTTACCTACGAAACGGAGATGTCAGCTACGAACGGCACCGAAATCTTCGAAGAACTAAGGCGAACTTACCGGCACGACGAGCCTTGCGAGTACCAGACAAAGTGGCGGCGCCCCAGTAGCAGCCCTGCTGGTCGTGCAGGCACTGGTTACACACCACCGCGTCGGCCTCGAAGACGCATTCCTTCGAGGTAGCGTAGCCGGCGGCGCAGCGATCGCACTGAGTCGCGAACAGTTAGCAGAATCAAACGAAGAAAAACGTTAGGGCACATACCGACATAGTCCGGTCACGGACTGTAGTCGCGCGAGCAATGAGCTTGCGGACGGCGGTGTCCGTAACGTCGGGGGCCGAGCCGTCAGCGGGGGCCTTGCGCTTTTTGGTCTTCTTCGAGCCTTTGGGCTCGGGGACCACCTCGACTTCGGGCGACTCGGCGCGAACGGTCGACGCATCGGAGGCGGTGGGGGACGGAGCACGCAATTTACCTTTTCCCCGGACACCCGACCGGCCACGTCGTGGCAAGGCCTTCTCCTCGCGACGCTGGCGATCAGCCTCGCGCTTGTGCGCCTCGGCGGCCTCCTCGAGCTCGGCGGCCTCGCGGCGTTCGAGTTCCTCGGCCTTGGCGGCCTCGCGTCGTGCGCTTTCCTCGGCCTCGGCGGCCTCCTGTCGCTCGCGGCTCTCGCGCTCTTCGGCCTCCTTGCGCAGCTGGGCTTGGTTCGCTTCCCAGCGACGGCGGTCCTCGGCCTCCTTGCGCGCGTGATTGATAGCGGCGTCGAGCAGTGGCCACTGCATGTTCTCGGCGCATTGGCGCGCGGCCTCCGGATTGGCGTGAGTGGCGAGGACGAGCAGCCGTCCCAACGCGTTCGCGTAACGGGCAGCGAGGGCCGCGCCCTTAGTCACGCGAGTGTACCGATTCTTCGAACACTTAAATTAACAAGACTTAAACGAGACGGACGCGACTTACCATGGCAGCGAAGGCGCCCTCAATCCACTCTTCGATCGCCTCAGGGTTCTCTGGGACGAGGTGCGCCACGACCCAATTGGCGAGCGGAGCCATTGGGCTCTTCGGGTCGTGCGGAACGGGGAAGCCGGTTTTGGGATCCACGGTGTAGTCGGCGTCCGACGCAGGCGCGCCGGCGAGATCAGGGACGGGCGCGGGAGCGGAGGCAGGCGAGGCGGACATGGAGAGACGGACGAAGTCAAGAGCGAGCGGAGCGGGGGATCAAGCGAAATTCGGCTGGAGACCCCGCCGCTATATGTGTGCTCGAGCTTTGTGGGTCCACCTACCGCATTCGAGGCGCTGAAACAACGGGGATCATCCCCATCAGAACCAGTCCAAAACGGGAAAGAAGCGCTCACCTCCCGTCCAATGGGATTAATTCTGCGGATCAACGTGATCGAGGCGTGCCCTGCCGTTCGCTAATCGCTTCTCGAGTGCTCGCCATTGGACAAGACCTTCGGACGGCCTGGCGCGGAAGCATCTCGATGATCGCGGACGCAAATCAAGCGCCGGCGTGTTCGAGCCGACCGAGGACGGTCTGGATCTCAGTAAGGGGGAGATGATGAGCCCTTAGCTCACCTACCCACCGAAAACGCCATTTACGGTCGATACAACGGTGCACTAAGTCAGAACGGTCGACGCACGGTCCGTCCGTTCGAGGGAAACGCCCGATGTTCGAAGCTCAAGCGTCCATGTTCGGGACCCTTAGTGGCAGAGACAAGCGGTTTAGAAGCGTCGCTACATTGGTAGGACTCCGGAGCAAGTACATGGCTACGTCAACCTAGCTAGTGACGACCCCTGCAATTCTCATATCTATGTCCTCGACCACCACACCCATGACCACCACCTCTACCCCTACGAACAGACGGACCGGCGTCGGAGCCACGGTCAGTGTTGACGCGCTCGAGCAGACTTTCGAGCAACCCGACGAGGGTGCCGTGCGTGCGGCGCTGGTCGACTGCGATGTTGTGAATCGCTCGACCCATGGACTCGAGGTTGTCGGGCAGCTGGCGAAAGTCGGACAGGATCAACGACTCGCGCTGATACTGCGGGTTCGCGAGGGGACGACGCTCGGCCTGGTTGACTTGTTCGAGCAGTACCAAGGTCTCGGACCACGCGATCGTAGGGTAGGGCGAACCTAGGATGTCTCCCTGGTTGCCATCGCGGTGAAAGACCTCGTCGAGGTAACGCATCAACTCGTCGATCTCGGGGAACGACCTAGGAGCAGGAAGCGTATCGTTCGCCAGCAGGATGGCCCGGCTGCGGGACTCGAACAAGAATCGCTGTTCGAAGGTCGGTTCGATGGTTCGAACGATAGTCTAAGTTCGGAGGCACGTACGATCATCCAACGGACTCCGTGAGCCCAAGCCAGCCACTCTCCGGGACTGTTTGCATCGTATCGCGGCTCGACAAGTCCCTCGGTCTTGAGGACCTCTAGGAGGCGGTAGTAGCGGGCAGCATACGCTTCGGAAGTTGGGTCGAGGTGCGGCATGTTCGTGTAAGTCAGGCGAACTCCTGCAGCTGTCTCATATCTTCGAGGACTGTCACCGGCCCCGGTTATGACCTTCGCCGTTCGGGGACGGTCGCCCGTTATGCGGAACCTGCGGAAGGCCGAGTTGGATTCTCTCATGTGTTAGTAGGTCCGGGTCGAGCGTTGTGACATTCTCCGATTGGCTGCTTTCCTTATCACTTTCATTCATCATGTCTTGTATTTCTCTTGGCTCTCTTGGTCTTCGGACCGTATTTTCCTGTATATACTCTGGGACTTGTTCCCTTCGAATCTCAGAGACCCCCTTACCCTCTCAATCTCACCCCGCACCGGCGAGGTTCGTCAGTCAGCCAGTACGTTCGAAGTCAGTCAGTCCGCCAGTCAGTCAGTACGTTCGAAGTCAGTCAGTCAGTTCGCCAGTACGTTCGCCAGCTCGTAGTTGCCCCGAGAGGCTCTACACTTCTTCTCCTGCCGTCGCTCGCCTTCCTTGTCACCGTTCGTTCGACACGTCTGTCGAAACTCCCCCTCCTACCTTCGAGGCTTAGCCCTCGTCTTCGAACAGTCTTCGACATCTTCGAAGCTCTCCCACGTCGTTCGGAGTCTTGTCCGTCCTCCTCCTTCTTACCTAGACCACTGTACAGTCCCCCGTACATCCCATAGACGCAGAGGCCTCGCATACCACTGCTCGACCTCACGGTTGGGTTTTTGTGTGGCTTTTGTGTCCTTTTCGGTCGCGTCAGCGCCGACTCGATCTTCGTGCGCTCATCTGCAAACGTCAGTTCACCTACTCGCTCGAACCGCCTGCCTGCTGACCCGCTAGCCTGCTGCGCCAATTGGCCTCTGTTCGCATGACTCGCATACCGGGTGCGACTGCCCTCGCCAATACGAAAGCCGTACTCATTGTGGCGGGCTAAGAGCTGCACCGCCGAACAATGCTGTACCGGTGCAGAGAACAATGTGATGCGCATTGCTAATGACTCGGCTACGCGTGCCTTATCCTCGTCAAGGTCCCCTATATATCTCGTCGCATACCTGTGTATGGCCGTCATCGTCTCCGAGGGAGTTCAAGACCAACAAGGTGAGTGGCACCCTCGTGTTAGTGTATATGTCACCTCTAGCTGATATATGTATCGTAGAGGATGCCGATCACTACTCAAACGAGGTGAGCATGAGACTTCTCTCATTATTCGATGGAAGTTGAGTGGCATCGTTGGTAGTCCCGAGTTGTCTGACGGAAGGAAACATGGTCGAGATGACGACAATCCTGCAAAGTATTACCAACGGTTTCCTACCAGCCAACCTGCACAAGTCGAGGAATCCCATTCTTGTCATGCCATCGAAGTGCCACCTGCGAAGCGTGCGCGCATTGAAGCATCCACTTCCAATCAACGGTGTGTCCGAGCCAGTGCTCCATGGTCATGCATGAGCACTGAGTGTGTATCAGGACCCAAGCGTGTCCACTCAGTCCGACGTTGACCTTCCATATGGAGGTTGACGAGATCCCCGACCTTTCATCCATATCCCTTGCCTCTCCAGACTCGATGACTGGACTTGCAGAGATTCCCCAAAGTGTTAGGGATGGCGAGGTAGGCTCATGTCACATGTGATGAGATAGCTGAACAGGCTAACATGAGCTTTGATTATTAGTCCCCCATGCCTCACAATCCATCCAGTAATGTCTCAGAGCCAGTTATACACTCTCAGCAAATTCTCAGATCAGAGGTATTACACTTTATGAGTTGTCAACACTCAACTGACTTTTGTCTACAAGGACATTGAGTATATCAAGTGTCAACTCTCATGCATGAGAGCAGACTTATATGAAATCATAGTAACACTAGCAGAAATTAGAGCACTTTTGGCTAGATGTGTGTCTGAAAGCAGGGGTCAGTACACCTCTCAATGATTGCTGTGTTGTACATAGTCATAGGGATAGCTAGCTGAGATGTGTTCTCATCCAAACATAGCCAATAGGTTTTGTGCTGGAGCTGACTAAGATGGGTTTGCATCTAAGTATGGGCAATAGGGCATTACCTGATAAAGATGAGTTGTCATCCCAATGTAGGCAATGGGTTTTGTACTGGAGCTGACTAAGATAGGTTTTCATCCAACTATAGGCAATATGTTTTGTTCTGGAGCTGACTAAGATGGGTTTTCATCCAACTATAGGTAATAGGTTTTGTACTATAGGCCATAGGTTTTGTGCTCCTTATGGCAATACCAGACAAAGATGAGTTGCCGTCCAACTGTAGACAATAGGTTTTGTACTGGGGCTGACTAAGATGGGTTTTCATCCAACTATAGGTTTCATCCAACAATAGGCAATGTGTAGGGGCTGAATATGGCAAGGTATGAGTTTTCACCCAACTATAGGCAATAGGTTTTGGGCTGCCTGTGCTGACTAAGATGAGTAGTTACAGAACTGATTCTTACCAGTTATGAGTACATGACTAGATTGACTATAGCATGTTCCTTACCACAGTCATTGAAACTAACTCTACTGCATTGATGAGCAGAGGGCTACATGGGGCATCCATGACCACATCAAAACTCATTTCAAACTTGTTCATTTGCAGAGATATATGTTACATGATGGCATATGCTGGTTTCATTGAGGGTTTATTCTTTATATGATCAATGATCACATACAAATCTTATCCTGAGCCAATCCATTATTTGGTGTCTATATTGCATGATGATACATGCTGAGATTGCTGAGATAATATGCTTTTTTCATTGGGGGGATATCCTTTATATGATCAATGATTATATACAGATTTCATTCTGAGCCAATCCATTATTAAATATCTGTATTGCATGATGATACATGCTGAGATTGCTGAGATAATATGCTTTTTTCATTGGGAGGATATCCTTTGAATGGTCAATGACCACATACAGATTTCATTCTGAACCAATTCTTTATTTGATCCCTATGTTGCATGATACTACATGCTGAGATTGTTGAAATGGTATTCTGATCACATTGGTATGTCATTGTGTTCTCATTTGTAAAGCTCTACCAATGTATTCCTGATGTAGCATCAGTGTGACAGTGGACAATATTGTGAAGCCTTTTAGAATGTAATCCCTATGTGTTCAAGATAATGCTAGGATATTACCCGTTGACTCATGCTGACCACATCGTGATCAATGTTTCAATGTTCTCAGCATATGATCAAGGAGTGGCAGGGTGGCACATCTGAGATTTATTGTGATTTAACAATGAATGCTGTTCCGGTTCGTTCGCAATGCTGCCAGCTACTGCATGAAGTGATTATTATTAATTTCATCTTAATGTATCGTCCTCTTTTATTGGTTGCATAGAATGACAAAGATCAGCGTAAAATCAACATTTCCCAGGGTGGATTATTGGGCCGTGCCCCCGGTGCTTAGACCTCGGCGCCTCCGTGTCAGTCCGTGTCCTACTCCCGCTGCCGGCGGGAATCGTAATCCCGTTCTAGTCGAGGAGGCAATGATGAGAAGTCCACCAAATTGTTGGTGTCATGACTGGAGGCTATTCAGTATGCTCTGTCATTGCCAACAAAGCTCGGCTGAAGAAGATGAACGACCTCCAGACGTGTCGTGGTTCGTTGAATGTGCTTATACGAAGAGAGCGATCATAGGGCGACTACCGTTAGTCAAACACTTCGTCATGCTGTCCAGATTCTGCAGTGTTTTCCCCGGCGACTATGTGTGCCTCCGCATGCTGCGTCTCAGGCGCTGCTGACTATACCGAAATGACACTCACCTCGGGTGCGTATGTGAGATTGAATGGGACCTGCATGTCCGCCGATGAGTGCTACATCTGCAAAGCCATGTAATTGCAAATACAAAAGCACGTCTCGACGCGCGCCTGAACCAAAACGGACAGGAATCCGTGCCTCTCATTGGCTGAGGAGTGGATAAGCGGGCATTTTTGATTTCGCGTAGAGGCCCGTAAGCGAGCCTCCAGAAAGCTGCTCAGAGGCTCCTGTGGCAGCCATTGGGCGCTTCGAATTCGCCGATGTAGACCCGGCGCGATGCACTCTTCGCATTGGAGATGGGTCACAGTGAATCCCTGGCGCGTCTGCGCGTTTCAACCTCGCCAAGTGCCACCCAAAGGAGTGAAACAGGTCCATGCTGCCGTGGATCGCTGCAAACATGTGCATCGATGCTTACTGCGTCCACAGCGCTCGCGGTGACGCCGTTGCTACAACGGTCCGCGCGCGCCGCGGGCTTTGAGGCAATGAAGCCGTGAACATTCGCCCTGGGCTGACAACGAAATGCAGGTTAGCTAAAGAGTAAGCTATGCTTATTGGACGGACCCGAAAATGGTAGATGCGCCGAGGATGATTGCGCCGCATGAAGCTGAGCCTGACAGACACCGTCATGATTCGTTGACAGTGGTGACACGTGACCGTCGACTGGGCAGAACTGGCAATGGCATGGACAACTGGACGACAATTCGGACGAGCGAGCACGAAGGGGACGGAGAGCGCATCACGGCGACACTGAGCAGGCGAGGAGCGAGGAGCGCGAACATCGAGGCGGTTTCGACTCCGCGAGGAACAGGTCACGGGCGGCTGCTAACCCGCGTCGCGCCGCAATCGACGAGTCTCAGATCGCCCCTCTGCTGCGACCAGGCTGCATCACCTCCTGCAGGTTTGCTGGCGCGAAGACAATGCTGAGATGACCGCTTCTCTCAGCGTTTCGTATTGATTGGCCGCCAGTCGGATGGCTAGCTGCTGATATCGAAGACCTAGTCCTCCGACATCAAATCCGACTCGGACCTGCGACGAAATGACCACGGCGGCTGTGCAGCTCAAGTTACTCGAGTGTCTAGTGGGTTAGTCGATCCGACTCACTCGGAGAGCGGGAAGAGGTACGGCGTGCCGTCGCTGTCACGCCCACACTGGATTTCTGAATCGCCCGTGTCATGCCGTGACTGAAGCCAATCGAGCTGGGGAACAAGCCTTTCTGGACCTTCCGAGGTTGGGATGTCCTTCCGAAGGAGATTGCCACGGGCATTGCCCTGCGACCTCTCCCTGCCGCGGAACCAGTCCCAGAATCGGTGCGCCTGCTACGATCCGCGAGGTGCGCTCCTGCTCAATCTGGAAGTCCAATGACAGCTTCTCCGAGCGCCCGGGCTTTCGAATATATAGAGATCTACTCTATCTCTGGGCGCCATTCAACACCTCTGCAGACAGCGGCACGCAACCCGTCCTGCTCACGAACCATACGCGTCCTACTGCGCTGTGCTGTCTTCCATTATCTGCGTCGCGCGTAGGCATATTTCGTCGGCCATGGTGCCCCAAGACTGGACGCAACCCTCGCTCGGCATGCACCCTGGCGGACAACCCCAGCAACTACAACTCGAGAACGAGTACGAAGTAGATCCTGCTCAATTCCAGATGTTCCACGCAGGTCGTGACCCCCAGAGTAGTCGCCATGCAGGCTACACTAGCTACGGCCCCTCCTTTGGCAGCGGCCAGATGTCCTACGCCTCGCAAGAGCCATTGATGCAAGACGCGTTCTCGGGTAATTACGCGTATTCGAGTGTGCATTCATCTGCTTTCACGCATTGATTGTTATAGTTTACGTCTTTTCTGCAGGCCAGGGATTCAATGCAGCTTCATCGAGTTCCTTACAAGTATCCTCGGTCCCATCGGTGTTCCATGGGCACAGCAGTGCTCAGGTCGACCACTACTCCTTCGGAGTTCAGCCCACCTCTATGGCATCAAGCAGTCAACGCCCAAATTCCCGTGCCTCCTCAACCTACGGGGGGTTTCAGCAACCAATAGATGGCCCACAGCACATATATGCGCCGTCTGCTCCTCTGTCAGGCCCGCAGGGAGGCGCCGACTTCCATACGAACGCCGCCCTCGCCTACAGCAGAATGTCGTATGACATGCAGGGCGGCCGAGGCGTGGCCAAGCGCATGCGCACGATGGGAGATGGGCTTGATGTCGACGACGACGACGCTGATGGTCTGTGGGACGACGGCACGTCGCTTGAGCAGGAGCAGAAACCCAAGCCGTGAGTGCCGGACAAGTCTCCCTTTTCTCGGAGTCTGACTGCGATCACAGACTCGGCGCATGCGCGCGGTGTAAAGGCCTGAAGGTGTGTAATATCCTCGTAGTTCACGCCGAGACGCGCCTAACCTGGCTATATGCGTTCTCGCTGCCGCTATATGCGCCCTGTAACAGGTCAGATGCGTCTTCTCGCGCGACTCCGACGTCTGCGAGCGCTGCACGAAGGGCAACCACGACTGCATCATCCCCGGGCGCAAGAAACGCAGACCGCCCCCGTGAGGCCGCCTTTCCCTTCCTCTCTCCTGCGCGCAATGCTGACCCCTGCGTCGCGTCGCGTCCAGAAAGCGGGAGCACCTCATCAACCAGATTAAGGAACAGGCCGCGCAGATCTCGGACCTCATGAACAAGCTCGAGGAGGCGAACCGCATCGCGTCGCGCCGCATTTCCGTGTCCAAGTCCGCGGGCCAGCGGCCCATGCCCAACATCTGCGACGAGGGCGCCGCGGCGGTCCTCGCGGCGGAGGACCTGCACGGGTCCGTGCCCGTCCCGTGCCCGCCTGCGGAGGGCGACGTCGCGGACTGGGTCACGAACGCGCGCCGGTCTATAGTGGAGCTCGGCAAGTACGTGAGCATGGGCGGGGCGAGCGTCACTGTGGACATGCTCGGCGAGGAGGGGAGCGTGGACGACGCTAGCGACGATGAGTATGAGTACGAGTACGAGGCTACCGTGGAAGACGAGGATGCGCGCTCTTCTCATGGGGAGGGGCGCGTGGGGTCGGTGGGTGCGGAGTCGTATGAGCCGGGGCCGAGCGGCAGCGCGCTCTCGCCTGCTAGTACGGCTAGCACGACGGATGGCGCGCCCGGGAGGAAGGCGGGAGGCGGTGGCGCGAAGCTTGCCATTCTGCCCAACGAGGATGCCACTTTCGGGTTTATGGCCAATCTTGCGCTCAGCATGTCGCGAGGGGTCTCGCGGCGCGAGGCCGCACCTGGTGCTGAGCAGGAGGAGGAAGTAGGACTGGCCAACAACAATTATTTCCGACCGAGTAATTGTTCTTGTCGTCTGATCTCATTTGGGGGTTGCTGATCCGTACATTTGCAGGCCCCGCACCGCACACACCCCTCGTCGATGAGCAGTTACAGCCTGCCATCTTGCGCAATGGAATTATTCGACCGGATGAAGCTGAGAAGCTGTTCTCCACGTATGTTCCGTGACCTCTTAATCCCTTTGCCTTCTGACCACGATCGGCACAGCTACTTTGATTACATGAACGTCTCCGTCTCTCTGCTCGACCCGGTCATCTACACGGCGCAGAAGACGTATTGGCGCTCACCATTCCTATTCACTGTCAGTGAGTATTCCGTGCGTATGCGCGCGGAGAACGTCAGTTGACGTGCTCTATGTCGTACAGTATGCGCGATCGCTTCGAGGCACTATTGTCCGCGCCCGGAACTCTACCAGGAAGCCATGAAGTATGCCCGTTTGGCTGCGGGTACGGCGCTCATTGGAGGTCAGAAGTCGATTGAGGCTGTTCAGGCGTATCTCCTGCTCAGCTTGTACCCGGTCCCTGCACGGCGGTGGGAGGACGATAGGAGCTATCTCTATCTGGGGCTCGCCATTCGGTCAGTCGTAATTCCCTGGTACTGCGTGCTCAGCGTGTTGATGCGTAATTTCCCGTCTCGTAGCATGGCGACTGATCTTAAGCTGCGGTACCCGGTCACTACTACCAAAGGCGAGAACGAGCTACGGGCACGCGAGATGCTGAACCGTACAAGAACTTGGCTCAACTGCTACAACCTCGACCGTTCGACGGGGGTGCAATACGGAGAGGCTCCTGTGATCGATAACAACGACTACGTCGCGAAGCACACGGAGGACTGGTGGCAGAGCTCGCCGTACAACATGCAAGGCTTCGACGTTCACCTCTGCTGTTACAAGGCGGAGCTGGCCGTGTTGGGGGAGTTCCGGGCGCGCATATGGAGCGACCCGGAGCGCCCTTCAGGGATTAACAAGGTACGTTCCCTTCTCCGCCGCTTCTCCCGCAGAATGCAGCTCTGACGCCCCGCAGAACATCGATGTGGCTCAGATAGCGAGCGAGACTGACGACCGCCTCGCCGCCCTTGAAGAGAGCTGGAAACCGATTCTGTGCAACGCTAAGACCGACGACCCGCAGTGCCACTTCCGGATAGGGCTACTGAAGTTGGCGTACAGTTATGCACGGCTCTCGGTGTTGTCGGTCGGCTTCCAGCACTCCTTCGGCAAGGCGTCTCCCAGCAACGAGGTGCCCTTTCTCTGGCGCGTACGTAACTCGTCTTTCGTCACGGTGTTGACTCTGATTTGCAATCGTTTAGTGCTTGCGGGCGGCGAAGGACACGGTGCTGTCTGTCGTAGATGGCCTTGGCACCCCTAGTCAAAGTAGGTTCATAGTTGGAATGGACCTGTCAATGACTTAGCAGTGTCACACAGTGATTTACATTCGACACGGACCAGAAGCTCAAAGCGTTTTTGTTACCTTCGCGTCGGCGTTTCTCATCAAGGTACCAGATCTGTTCCTAGAAGCCCAACCCGCGACTGAATTGTCAATGCACAGCTCCTGCAACCGAAATACAGTGTATACCTTTCAAGGGAACAGCGGGTAGAAATCAAAGACCTGGTCCATCGTGTGATCGATCTCCTTGGGTCGCCTGAAGTGGCCATTGACGACCGGCATGGCCCCAAGCTGTATGCGCGTTTCTTGCAAGGGCTGCTTAACACGCCGATGGCCAGAATCGACCATTCGCCGTCTTCACTCAAGCGTGATAGTCGACGGTCAAAAACAACGTCGATAGCATCGTCACCTTCTCATGCCAGTACCTCTGCGCGACAATCACTGTCTCCTGCGCCTGACAGCACGAGCACCCAGTCTAGTCCCAAACCGCACACACCACCGCCTACATTGTCGCCTACGATATTCAGCTCAACCATCACTGCTACGTCCGCGTCTCAGATGTCACATCCAATGTCGTCTCAGTTAGCGGCGTCCAGTTTTTCTGCGCCCATGTCGCCGCCTCTGTTCTTTGATTCGGAGCTCATACAGTCCATGCAGTCTGTCGACGTGTTCCCAGATGTCGTTCTACCTGGTTAGTTGCTTGGTCAATAATAAAAGGCGCGATCGCTTCGAAGCTAATAACGTGTCCGCGTAGGCTTCAACTGGTTGGGATCCGACCCCATGTCGGCGTTTGCCCATTCCTATTGATACGAGGGCGACATCGCCGCAAGCATATTTGTATCTTTTTTTTCTTGGTATTAGGATGAGACGAACAGAGTCTTGCTTCTTGCACCCCCCCCCCCCTTCCCCGTCGGATATTGTAGCTGTGTCTTTAGGTAGCATTGCTTTCGTCTAGACTGGGTCAAGCAGGATCATCCTCAGTCGGCGGGGTGTATAGCGCTTCGCGATCACGTGCGAGCGCGTAAGTGGCGCCACGCAATCGCCGCGAGGCGCGCGGAGTCGTGCGTCGTGCGTCGTGCGTCGTCCTCCTCACTCTCTTTTACTCAAGGTCCGATCATAAGTCACCAAGGGACGGACACGTAGCGACAATTGAACGTTCATTCCTAAGCACCACTACAGCCACTCAGCTGTCTCTATCTCGCGGCTCTTACTGCCATTGCGTTGTACTAAGTACTCCGTCCTCCAAGTCGTTTTACACGTGCAAATACACGACCGATAACTCGTCGGGAGCAATCAGGTCAAAGCTACGTTACTTCACTGTGTTGATGTGCAAGTGGATACAGTACTGTGCGTCGAAGAGCTAGTTCAAGCTGCACGCTGCTCACTGAGTCGTCCTTAGCTTGTAGCCATTTATCAGGGGCATAACGAGGCTGGCTTGGACGCAGTCTTCACATTGCGCATACTTGAGGTGAGTTTTCGACGGACCTTTATGGATATTGCTGTGGGTTTCTGACAAATAATAGCCTGTCTACGAGGATCCAACATGGCTCCGCCCGAGCTACCCTTGGAGGCCCAAGAACATGTCCTGGACCACCTTCATGACGACCTGAAGACTTTGAAGTCTTGCAGTTTCGTCTGTCGCGCTTGGACTCGCACAACGAGATTACATCTTCTCGGGACCATCGTGCTGAACACAAGATGCAACGCCATCCGTTTCCTCTCTCTTCTAGAGGAATCTGACCGGATCGGAACTGGTGTTGCTTCCTGTGTGCGGGAGCTTGAGTTGCCTATACTGGGGTTTCCTCGCCGTGGGAAGCGTTCAGAGATGCGCTGCGAATTGTTGAGCAGCATCTCGCGCCGCCTTCCTGTGGTCGAGGTTCTCTGTGTTAGGCGCTTCAATATCACCGCCCTCATGGACTATTTACATTCCGATGACGAGGCCTTCAATATGCAAGACGCTTTATCCTCGATATTCGTCTTCCCCCATCTCAAAGCAATTCACTACCACGGGCTGGAGGTCATGGGTATCAACGAACTTTTGGAGTTCCTCGGGGCATTCCCAACAGTTTCCTCCCTGCATGCACATAACATTGACAGCCGTTGGGATGAGCCGTGGCCTCTCGAGACCACCGCTATCCAGAACTTCGTTGCAAAGCGTCAACAGGCACCTATCTCTATAGAAGACATCATGGGAGACCTCTTCTCACGGTCAGATGAGCTGCGCAAGCTACTAGCTGCGTTAGCGGTGCCCCCGTTTGAGCTACGGCTCAAGAGATTGGGATGGACAATAAACGGAACATCTGGGTGGCTTCCCTTACTGCCTATGCTGCTTCCGGTGTTCCGCAGGGCCAACGCAACATTGGAGTACCTCGAGCTCGCCTTTAATGCCAACGATGGTAAGTGTCAGTTCTGTGGCTCTCAGAAAGTCAGGTCTCTCACCGGACCGTGTGCTGCAGTGTGGCTGGAACGCCTCGATTTGTCCAATCATCGTCGTCTGAAGTCCGTATCGCTCACCTTCCGTTTCACCCCCGAAAAGCATCACCAATGGCCTCGCGTCCCAGTGTTTCTGTCGAGGATCACCTCTACCGACTTGCAAGTTGTGGATCTCCACTTTCATTCTTCCAAACAACCCTTCCTCTGGGAGTTCTTTGATTGGTCGGCTCTGAGTGATGCATTCATCGCTTTGCGTCGCAAATGCCCGAGGATGACGGTTACATTCTACTTCTATATAGATGCCGGACACGGCGTCGTCATTCCCGGTGCAATCGATCCTCTGAGGGTACGAATTGCTCCTGTTCTGGCCACAGGGATGCGTGTAGTCGTCGATCGGCGCATTGTCACCAAGCAAGTCGGACTTTTCGCGGATAGGTGGATACCTATACAGTCAGAGCGTGGTCTACTTGAAGCTTGACTGGCGACCAAGAGATGGACCGTCCTGTATCTAGACCCTAGCTTCAAACACATCTTGTCAACAATTTCTTGAACGAGGCATTTCAGTCCTCTTGCATAGTCTGTTATCGTTGTTATCGTCTCCGGCTCGACCACTTGTGTTACTGTGTACTTAGAATTATGTTGACGGATGATCCACGACAAGTAGTTTGGGACACTGTACTGTATATATACGCCTCCCCTCAGTCCCTTGTATGACCAAGCACTCGAGTGGTTTGTCCCGCTTACCCGTGCGCCTTCATGTTCTCCCGAGCCGCATGCACGTATCCTCGAGCATCAAGAGCCACACTCGTGGTGCAATATGCTACTATGAGATCTTTGGCAGTAGTGCATGAGGTTCCGACAGTCACTCACTGATCTTCGCCACGACCGTTGAGGACGTCTACTAGCACGCCCTTGCGCAGGTCTGAAGAACGGTTTGTGAGAGGAGTTTTTAGCACAAAACAGGGACACTATGGTCGCTGACTGGTTTAGTACTCGCTGCACTCGGAGCAGCTTGTCGATCGGACGGATCAACGGTAGTCTCCGCCTCTCTGAGTCAACGCCTGGGCATTATCGTAACATCGTCATC
>NW_025955440.1:0-27443 GCF_022376445.1 Fomitopsis serialis | reverse complement strand
TCGAAGATCGTTACTGCGCTATCCGTTATTGCGCTTTTTTTGGCACCCAGTACGTCTCTCACACCCGGGTGTTCCTTTCGGTTCTCTCCGCGTGCGGAGAGGCGGAAGGCTAGGAGGGACGTGCGTGTTGCATTACTACTTCGCATCAAGCATACCTGGTATCAGTCGCTAGCTCTGGTTATGTCTGCGCCTGTCGTATTTACATCCTGGTTCAGATGTTGATGAATGGAAGTGAATTGTGCATGTATCGTTGGAGCAACCGTGTGAAGCATCCCCCTGAACTGTGTTCTCATAGCTGCGATACATAGGCACCATATGCATCGCGCTACCTGGAAACCAATGCCGCCCAGTAAGATTCCTCTTCGGTGCCCCTTACTGCCTCGCTGACATCGCCCTCCAGCCCATCCGCCTCCTGCCCCTCGATGGTAGCAACAACGTCAAGAACCAAGCGCCGCAACGGGGCAGACGGCAATCGTGCGAAGGGCCCGAGCAGTCTTCCCCTCGTCGGATGGCTCACGATGAAATAGGGCACCATGCGCGAGCGGAGGGCGAGCAGAACCTGGCGAGCGCGCGGGACATCAGCCTTATATGCGGCCCCGTTATCAGCTCCACCTACCTGATCGCGCACTAATGGCGATCTGCGCTGACAAACCCGTAGGAAGACCCGGAGGATCGTCTGTCCGCATATGAGCATCACCGACGCGCGGAGGACAGGTCGGGGACTCACCTCCGTCGTGGGCAGGCTACTTGCGCCGAGCTCCCACAGTGTCTGCGCGAGGTGCAGAGCCACTCCTCGAGCCTTTGGTCGTCCGCCGCGGCGCGCCCGACTGCACGCGCCGACGTACTCCGCCTCGCGCTCGAGCTGTGTGTGGCGGTAATCAGCTCAGATGTCGATCGCGCTATCAGCCAGCCCAAGGGGTACTCACGAGGACGAGTCTGCCGAGGAAGTCGATGGTGGAGCGCTTCACGGCGGACGTTGATCCGGCCTTCATGGCGTGCTCGACGACCACGCGCAGGACGGTGCCGTCTCCGCCGCGCTGGCTTCGCTGTTGAGCAGGGACCATATGTGGGGAGGAGCCCGAGTACGCGCGGCACCGACGGGCCGCGCCAAGGAACCGGCGCGGACGCTTCCGCGCAAGAGCTGTACGACGTACTCGCTCATCGCTCAACTTGGAGTGCCTGCGCCGAGGCGGAGAAGCGCGCGCTTTCTGCCGGCGCGCATGCGGCGCACCGCCGGCATTTGAGTCGATGAGTGGGGCGGCGAGACGAGGTAGGAGGTGAGCTCGCAGTAGATGAGATTGAGGTCTTGGAAGGCCTGCTCGACCTAGGTACGGAATTAGGAACCGCACTAATGGGATTGTCGATCAGGCGGCCCGCCTGTTTAGCCTGCTACTTTGAGTCGCGCCGCGCGAGTGTGGACCCACCCACCGCAAAAGGGAAGTAGGGCGAGAAGTACCCTAAAATGGTACTGAGGTCTTCGACAGCGGTGCCGTGTGCCTTCGTCGCCTATCCATAGTACCGACCGTATATCTGGAAAGCGCTTGAAAGATGCTAGAGCATGTACGCACGTTCAATGGTTCGCGGAATATGGCGCCGTAGAGGCACCGACAAATCTCGCCTACAACTTGCACCATCTGCAGTTCCGTTCTGGAGGGCCGGTGCTAGGTGCGAACACAGTCGGTGCACAATCAAGATATGTTGACGCCAATGTTGGGTGGATGTCCGAGCGAGATGCTGCACCTTGACGTGAGCACAATAGCGCCTTGCTGGGAAGATGAAAGACATACCGCAACGAAAGAGATCCGAGCGGAAGAGTCGTCGACTGACCACTCGCAGCTACGTCAATGTCACTGAGGTCCTGCAACACGCAACCCTCATTTATCGGGGCGAAGGCACGCCTGAAGTCGCCGTAGAAGGACTCGAAATGAGGTCGATATCCGCTTCTTCCCGCCACCTCTCAGACGGAGGGAGCCTCGTGTAGATTGCAGCGTGGGTCTGAGTACAGAGTCGAAGGCCTCGAAAGCCTCCACGGATGTAAATGAGGATGACATGAACCAGGTGGGAATGGAGCAGGATGAGGACGAAGGCCCCGCATGATTTGATGCGGCTGGTGACGACAGTGCATGGTTCAAAAAGGATGACAGTGACTTCAGAACAACCAGCTTCGACTACATGGACGTGAGTAGGAACCACCAGCACAAGCCATACATCAAAACGTACCGAAGCGGATAGTACGACGCTCGCAGTGGATGTCGCCTGCACTGGGCCTGTATCTAATCCTAAAGCTGAAGCTATATCGGTGATAGTGTGCAATACCAGGTACTTACCGCCTCCTTCACCATATGTGGTGCCTGCATTCAGAACACCGAGGTAGCCTTCCAGGACTCTTCTCCCATGGCTACTGTTACTTTGCGCCCAGCCTTCGGTCACGATGTCTGGAATGTGCTCGAGGAAGAGATCCAGAAAGCGAATGGCGTCGATTCGAATTTCAGGGAATATGTGGGTCTGCGCGGAGGTAGTGAACAGCAGGAGCACGGGAGAGTGGGGGACCAGGTCTTCCTGCAAAGATTCATGGGTCTATGACGCACGGCCTACGGGATGAGGATACTTACTTGAGGGATCTGGGGCAATAGCCAGCCAAGGAACGAGAGTAGGGTGCGACGAACAGACGCATCCTAGGGCACGTTGGCGACATACAATGCCGGATGCGACTTTACAGACTTACCTCATCCGCTATGAGTCTAGTACAGTTGCTGACGAGGGCTGTGAGATGGGTATGGATCAAAGTCGGATGTCCGTCAAGCAACTCTCGCAATCCCAATATTGCGTCTTGAATGACATTAGTGCACGGACTGAAAAGCTATTCCTGTTCATTTACTCACCCTTCCGCGTCCCAGAATTGTAGTGCTTCAACTGTGCTATGAGGTCGTCAAGAGTGAGTTTCCGCCTGGTCGTGGGTGCTTCCGAGTCTTTAGGCTGCGCTATGCTCTGAGTGGGGAGTGCGATGGCTGCCTGACAGCCTGTCAGGAGACATATGGGCCCATGAGAGATATACACCCACAGCGTGCTTTGTAGGAAGTGTCTACGGCATTGCTGGGTGCTTTCTTCCCCTTGCCTAATTTTAGTTTGGCTTTCTATGTTCGTGTAAGTGCGTGCGGATCACGAAGCAGTGAGAGCGTACAGAGAAGTCGGCAGCCTTGTCTTTTTGTTTCTTTGAGCTCTTGGGCATCTCTCAAAGTCCCTCTCGATGCCTTGCTTCGTGCCTCGGTGTCGCGCAACTGAAAACACAAGCAAGAGTGTGACCGTGAAGAGACTGCAGCCACAGCCTGAGGAAATTGCTTGCATGTGGCCCGGGCGATCGACTCGCCCACGTGCGGGAAATCCCCGAGAAATGTCCGGCAACCTCCTGGCAGTAGGTCGCCAGTACTCTTGGCCACCGTCGCCACCGTCGGACGTCGCATTCCCTCAAGTTGCACTGGCCTACCATACACAATGCGTATACGCTTTGAACACGACGAACCGCCTACGCACGTGCACCCTCCGTACTTCAGCTAGCATCCAACCCATCTGGAGGCCCGAGTGCAGCGAGTGCTGTCCCACCACTGTCTTGTCGCCTTCGAGTTCATCGCTCTCTCCGCTAGTATTGTCTCGACGCCGGCCGCATCGCATCAATCGTCGTGAACAATGTTCCGCAGAGGCCCGGGACGAAAGCAGGACGTACCGCTAGGGTCTCCGTCTGCTGTTCACACATCGCTGCGAGAATGACGGTACCACCTGACCCTCGTCCGATAATTATCCCTGCTGGGGCATCCCGACTCAAAATTGGCTCAGACCGATGCATCCCATCACATAAATACGCCGAATGTTGCTGCTGAGCTTTGCTTGCTGTGGTAGTTTCCGTGCCCGCAACGATGCGCCTCCTCGCTTTCACTTGCCTGGCTTCGCTCGCGTCTTTGGCAACGGCTGCGACGCAGAAGCGTGCCACCCCTGAAGGTTTTGTGACCACCAATGGACAGGCCTTTGAGCTAGATGGCGAGCCATTCGTGAGTCCTACTGCATTTCCCAGTACACCGGCGGGAATCTGAATTCCACACTAGTACTATATGGGCACCAACGCCTTCGTAGGTGATCTTCGATGAGAGCGCTTTCTCCGCCCTGACACAACCATATCAGTGGCTTGGGCTTCTGACTAGCCCCGAGGATGTAGATTCCACCTTCCAAACTATGGCAGACGCGGGAATCAAGGTCGCGCGCACTTGGGTAAGATGGCTGCGCTGCACGTTCTAAGGATAGGATGTCTTTGAATGGTTACACGAACATAGGCCTTCAACGCGGTCAACACGACAGAACTTCCAACCGCGCTGTCGACGAACCTCACGTACTACCAGGTTTGGAACACCAGCGACTGGACTCTCAAAGAAGGCCCGCAAGGTTTACAACGCCTCGACTACGTCGTTTCGTCGGCGGCCCAGCACGGTATAAGGCTCATCTTGACATTCACGAATAACTGGTATGACTTATTTGCTCTCAGTCTGTGCTATGTCCTGATGATAACTTACGCCTCATCCGCAGGGTGGGCTATGGTGTAAGTCCTCACACTGAAGAGCCGTGACGTGTGCCTCATGGACTCGGCAACTTCTCGTCAGGGAATGGAACTCTATGTCTACCACATGCTCGGCAACTCCGCTACCCACGATGAATTCTACACTAACCCCGCCATAATAGCTTCTTACCGTACGTACCTATCCACTCTGCTTTCATCGCTCATCGCTAACAACTACGACAGAACGCTATGTGACGGCCATCGTGAACCGCTACGCAAGCTCCCCTACCGTCTTTGCCTGGGAGCTCATGAACGAGGCGCGCTGCGCTGGGGATAGTCTTCCCTCCGGTCCCGCCTGCGTTGCAGGCTCGGAGACACTGACGACGTGGTATCAGCTCCAGTCTGACTTCGTGCGTAGCTTGTAAGCCATAAACCATTTGACAAGATATCAACGGTGTGATGCTCAAGAGCCTTCGCAGGGACCCGTACCATATGATCACGACTGGTGGTGAAGGACAATTTTACTGGGCACAGCCGGACGAATAGTATGTGTGCATATTTGATGTATATGCTGGCGATTCACGGTATCTGTTGCAAGCTGGTACAACGGTACTCTCGTCAGCGACCCCAACTTCAACGGCGAAGGTGAGTAATTCAACCTATAATGAGCGTTGGTTCTCAGACATTATGATCTGTTCAGTGGGTGAGGACTTTGAGGCCAGTCTCTCCCTGCCTAACATCGACTTCGGGACCTACGTGAGTATATCGCAGTGTAGTCGTGCGGCCAAGTCGACAGCCTTGTTGATACCCTCGGGCCCATAGCATTTGTATCCGCAAACCTGGTATCCGGAGCTCGTACGTAGCCCAGTCCTTTCCTAAAATGTGGAAGTGATTGGAGTGCACGACATCACAGGACTACCCAGGCTCGAACTTCTCTGTCAGGGACTTTGGCTTGGGCTGGATCGGTGCTCATGCTAACAGTACGTTGCCGCCCTTCGTATGAAGAGCTTCCTTGACGTTCCTGTCTAGCCTCCGCTTATGTTGGGAAGCCTGTCATTATGGAGGAGTTTGGTGTTACTGGACTCGGTAGGTTCATCGCGCGTGTCAGGGTATGCCAACTCACTTGGCCTTCCCCAGACAACAAGACAGCTATCTATCCTACCTGGGTCGGGTATGCCATCGCCACTGATCATGCGTAAGTTCCTGTACTCCATATTCACATTCAATCTGGTTGCTTATTATGCGCACTCGCGTATTCACAGCGGGTAAGCATCGCACGCTCAGGGTCTCGTTTTTTGTTCATATGGGCCGCGCAGTATCCACCCGTGGCAGTTCGGCATGTTGAATTTGACAGAGGACGGCGGCAACCGTGTCCTCAAATACACCGACGATATCTACGAAGGGGTAAGCAAGAGCTTCCGTTCACCGTCGCCTCCGTGCTGACACTATGTCGATAACGCAGGCTTCGCCGAACGACGGTGAGACTCCGATCCAATCGTGTCGGGTCCGACAGTGTGCTGACGGAGTTCATTGATTTAGGGTTTACGGTCTACCCCAATCAGACCTCGGTGTGGGACATTTTTGTGTGAGTGTGATCGTATTGTGATTCCGTCTTACGACAGGCATTGGCTTACGTGAATTCACCCAGCGATGCTGCTATTGTGCAGGATTGGAGAGTCTGATTGGATGTGGACCAAGGACATGTGAAATACATTAACGTGGTATACATTAAGATGCTGCAAGGATGGTTGCCAGACTCGGCCGGAGAGCTGCTCGCTCGCAGATGCATGGATAGATATGAGATGGTCGGAGGAAAGGGCTTGGCTATAAACATAGTAAGCCCAAGTCTGATGGAAGGGTCTGCGGACTTACCCCTTAGCTGCCGTTCGAGAATTGGTGGTCTAGTGACACTACAGCGACGCCCGTCTTTCCCGGATCGCCCATTTTCCCTCCCCCAGATCGCGATCTCCTGAATGCGCTCGAAGTGCAGTACTGCGTGTCCTGCCAGACCTTCACCCTGCACGGCTAGTTCATCTTCTGTCCTTCTGCGTCGAGATGAGATCCGCTTACGAGAGTACCACCTCCGTGCCTCCCTGCACCAACGCGTATTTATATGGCGTCCCGGCGGTGAGGACGAGCGAGAGGTTCTCGCCGCTATTCAACAGCATCGCCGCGCCTGTCCGCGTCCCAATGTCTTGTCGTAGTACCCGTATCATCGTCGACTCAGCCGTGTCGTTCACAAAGTCGAATAGGATTTCGTATGGCACGGTCGAGGTGGGCATAATCGGTGCGGATTCAGGATGGGCGAGGGGGGCCGCCGTGCATAGTGGTTCGCCGGGGCGCGTCTGAGGGTTGAAGTAGGTCAATGGCACAAGGGCCCATTGTGCTCGGACCTTCCTGTCCGGGCAAGAATGAATGGAGGTGCTTCCGCGTTGACTCTGCTCCTTTTATTGTCTTCCCAAAGAGGAACGCTGAAGAAAGGCGTCCGATCACTCCCAGGGTCGTGTTCCCCCTTCCTCGCGTTTGAGCCTTCTATTTCGGGCGCGTTCGTGGCGAACAAGGCTGTCGCGATTGAGCAGGACGGGTCTGCATGGGAATGCTCGCCTGGAGGACTCTCGCGACGCACGACGTGGAGCGCCCTCTATTGTCTTTGCACTGATCACGTTTGCCGCATGTACATAGCGGCGGCAGCAGATAGACCCGTACTCTAGATGCCATGGCCTTCGCCAATTGACGTTTCGGTCAATGTGGCCTCCATCTGCAGCTGAGTCAAACGATACATTTGGGTGAGCCGGAGTACATATATATGGCCTTGTTTCGAATGTCCACACGAGTCAACGAGCATCATGCACCGCTGCCATCACTCCCATCACGACTCGGATTCGGGCTGGAGCGAAATCGAATCCTGCGGTCGCCAACCGTCCGCCAACATCCGCTGCACTATCCTCAGGATGTTCCTGCAGTCATCTATCCCGGAATGGTGCCTCCCCTCGAGCTCCAGCTTCAGTCGGCGCAGCATGTGCGCCATGCCCAGCTGATAGCGCAGCTTGTAGTGCCGCCGGAACGCGTCCTTGAGGTTGATGGAGCGGTTGAAGGGTGCGAGGAGATCACCGGACGCATCGAGACCGCGTCCGTTTTCGCTGAGGTCCAGCTGGCGGGGGAGCATGGAGCATAGGTCCCAATTGCCGCATGTGAGGAAAGCGAAGGACGCTGGGTCTGCGAGGGACTCGTTGCTCCGAATGAAATCTTGAAAACGCTCCCAAACCACGGGGAACGGATCCGCGACATCCACGACATCCTGCCAGTAATCGAGTTGTGAGCCAACGTCCATGGCCCTGCTAGTCAGAGGATACTAGCCTGCGTGATGCCAGTGAAGTCCTTGCAGAAGTTTGTCAATTTCGGATGTACCACAGGGCGGACATATTCATGGAACGTGGATTGGACTCTGTCTTCCTCGAGATCGTACACCAAGATGGGGAACTCTATGATCTCGTTGACGCCTTTGACATCGTCGCCGCATGTGGCCTCAAAGTCCAGAACGAGTAGATACCGTAGTGAGCCCGACATGGATCTCGGTGGTGATGGCGTGAAGGCTGCGTGCGTACCGCTCTACGGCCGCGAGAGGAGTATAACCAAGCGTCGTGTGGTTGGATAGCGCGTAGTCGTGAGCAATGCAAAGCCCTTGCGGTGTTCAAATCAAACGTGGCGCATATGTACATGCTGGGCCCTGCGCATCGATGCAAATCTGTGCCACAATGTCAACGCACAAGGCACACAGGACTAGGGCCCCTGTCAACAAATCGTAAACAGTCGCCCACAACATGCATATTGCAGGATCGCCATGAAACCCTGCATGCAGAGTTGTTCCCCTCATTCCATGAGACGTAAGGGGTACCATAAACGTCAAAAAATGCACTCGTGGTTCATTCAACGACAAATGATATGCAGATTGAGGATATACACGCCGAAAGCAGGGTAATCAGAACGTAACAGTCGTACTCCTTACGTCACTACACAGGTGCAAGCCGGACAAAGAACGCCACTAACGTCTACCAGCTCAAGCCCAACAGGCCGCGCTTGGGACGGAAGTCAATCTTGATGTCGACACAGGTCAAGTCCTCGTCATCCACAGTGTAGCCACGGATAGAGACCGTGAAGGGAGCTGACGGACGATATGGGTAAGCAAGAGCGGACATTCGAATGCACAACGCGTACCAGGAGGAATCTCTTTTGGCAGCTCTACCGTCTGAGTGACCTCGTGCTTGCCCTCCTGCACCGGGCACTGGATGCTGGCGTTCGCGTTCCGCCTGCGAATAGCTCAGTAGCAAGTCTATATGATACCCATGTGCACTTACGCCTCCTCGCATACATCGAATTCCTTCTGCAGGATCTTGATCGCCCCCACCTTCACTACAACATCGACGTATGCACCGTCCTACACGACGACGACGTTGGCTAAAAACGGGTATTACAAATGACGGTATGCACACCTCGATCTGCTCCTTGGCCGTCCCCTTCACCGTCACCGTCATATCCTGACCCTTCTGTGGCGGGTCAGGCGTGATCACAATGTCATCAATGCGAATCAAATGAGAAGGACCACCTAGCATTCGGGTTGAGTACGCCGTCCGACGTGGGTATATCAAACACGCACCGCAGTCGTTCCAGCTCCAGTCGCCGGGTGCGACCAAAGCCTCTTGTTGCTCCGCGGGAACTGCGCTACTGAGAGACGCAATCGCAGAGAGTACAAGTACGAAGAATCCGAGGCGAGCCATGGTTGGAGGTATGGTGGTGGTTGAGAACGAAGAGAGAAGGAGCCGAGCTATTACTTAGGCCGCGCTTCGGTAGCATGCCCACAAGCGAGCCAAATTAGGCACGCCGCCGACGGTGACGCACACCGTGGGAAGCACCTGCTCGATCGGGGTGTGGGGATCCGTGCTGTGTGCCATGCTCTGCACCTGTGTAGAAGCTGGCGCTGCGCTTTCTTCTGTTCTCACCTCTGCTTCATACTCTCATCTTCGGACGGGCAGCAGAGCTTCCTCACTATTCAGGCTCCCCTCGTACCCCCGTCGCATCTCTATCGCCCCGAGGTTGTGTCGCCAGGTTGAATACTTACTAGCCTAAGCGGTCGTCACCATGAAGCCCAGAGAATACTGCTGCTGCGCAATCCCCGTCATTTACACGGGCATCTATACGGCGCTGGTGGAGCAGTTCGCCCTCGGCATCACAGCTGGTACCCTCTCAATAGGGACGTCTTCAAGTATGTGTTGCGATCTAGACGGCAGACATGACTCACTGACCGGCGTCGTAATGTCCTTGATCATCTAGTTGTTGGTGCTACTGGCGCGACACCATCCGCAGCGAAATGGATTTTCGCCATCATATGCTATGTCGGAGCTGCTTTGCAGCTTATGGGTTTCGCTGCTGTGCGCAATGTGAGCTGGTTTGATTGTTAGTCGTCGTGGCTTCGCCTCAATCCGTCTTCGTTGCTCTAGGAGAAACCCACGTTGTTCAGGCGGTACACGACACTCCATCTCATCGTGACACTTGCCGCCTTCTCTATCGCGGTAGTCTGGATCGTGCTGTCAGCGGCTCGGCATAGCAATGCGGTCTCAGCATGTAAATCGACGTTCTTTGGCACCGCTTCTGACCTCCAGGACGAGGCCAACACCCTTTGTGACATCTTCCCATGGGTAGATGTCGGTGTTATGGGTGGCCTGTGGGTTATACTAGCCATCATGCAGGTACGCTACTTCGTCTCGCCTGCACGCTTGTCTCCTATTCACGATTCTGCCAGGTCTACCTCTACTTTGTCCTGTCCTCCTATATTGCGGGTCAGGAGCGTGACCACAACAAGTACGACTCCATGTACGACCCCACCAAACCCCTTGCTAGTGATATCCCGCTGACCGACCGCGCCGACCCCTGGGACTCACGCGCGTCCATGGACTCTCCTCCTCGCGGATATCACGACAGGTCAGAGAGCATTGACAGTGTTTCCACGGTCCTGGGTAATAAAGTTCAACAATCCCGGGAATACGATGACTACGGTCAGACGTCCTACCGGCCAGACGACCGTCACGACGCCCATACAAGCGCACAGAACGCTGGCTCGGCCGCGGTGGTGAAAGACGGTTATACCCAAGGCTACAGCCGTGGCGGGGACTATCCTGACCACTCGTGAGCCCGCCCTGGTGTATCCAGCTCGCCTAGTCAAAGCATGTATATTATCAGGGTTCGTCGTCTATGTTCTAAGGGTCCGCACGTTGCTGATTACCCACCACATACAATAGGAAACGGTTTACGACATTGATGGATAGCCCTAACGTCACACCATGATTAGCCACGACACGGACTAGAGACACTCGTTACTCGCTATTCCATTGTCCTGTTTCCTACTGTACCTGCACGGACATGCCTACGGACACTGTCGTAATCTATTCTGCTGGAATCTTGAAACATGGCTAATCGAATGGCTCCGTGGGAGACCGACCATCCGATTCGCAGCGAGTCCTCTGGCGATCTGTAGCATACAAGGTAAGTATAGTGTCCACTGTACATCAATGCAACTGTCCGCCGTGAGTAGTAAATACAGCATTAAAATGTGAGGTATTATCAGAGATATAAGGAGTACGCTACAGAATCGTCGGTTCGATTTGACACCTATATAGCATGTTCACAGTCGTTCTCCCAAGGCTTAATGCATAAATCAATATCATGAAGCTGTGCCAGCTCCATTAGTCTCTCCTTTCGCCCGTCTTCGAGGAGTAGTTGTTCGCGAAAATTGAGAGTCGTGCGTTTCGGTGGCTTCTCGCGGACCATGATAGAGTTCTCAAGAGCATCCAAAAGCCCGCGCTCCTCTACCCGTAGGGGTACCGCATACCAAGCATTCACGACGTGAAGTTTCAGAACGGAGACCGTGAGCGGCAAGGAAAGCAGGAAGTTCGTCCGTAACTCGTCCACCGTTACGAGGCTCAGCGCGAAGATCTCCAGCAGGGGCAGTTGCTCCAAGCAGGACGCAATGCACGCGCTGGATAGACGGCTGCATCCGAGAAGCACCAGCGTGCGTAGCCGCGACCCGGAAAGAGCGACCACGGACTCCAGGTGCCTATTTCGGAGTTCGAAGCCGAGCCGGTGGCCTTGGGCGTACAAGAAGGACTCCAGGCAAGCTCCGGGGAAGGAGCTCTCGATATTATTGCGGTCGAAATGGTTGCCCGTTATCGAGTGGAGCGTCACCTGGCGGAGAGCCGGCGCCTCCACGGAAGGGGGTAGACGGACCTCCCCCGATAGGCGCAGTTTCTCGACGGACCGCGGTGCGATGACCTGGAAAGGCTGCACCCTGCTCTCGGCGTTCATGAAGATCTCGTACGCCGAGAGACGCGGTGCTGTGCCCGACGGGTACATGGCGAACTCGAACTCGAGGGCCAGGCGTGGTGCACCGCTGCCGGACCCTGGACAACAAAAATTACAACGGCTCCTTGGCAACGGCGTCGCGGATATAGAGCGCGGGGTGCTCACCTCGTATATTGGTGGGGATCCCCCGGCGACATTGAAACACGCGCAGCCGTTGCAACGAGGGCATGCGGCGAAGCGCGAGGTGCAGGTTGGATAAAGGGGATGGCGTCGTTTCCTGTCTGGCAATGAGAGGATTGCCAATGCGGAAGTGACGACTATCACCTCTTGTTTCGATATCCTTTCGAGCGGCTTAAAGACGCGCCCGTCGTTGGCTACGTCGGCCCATAGGATGCGAGCGGCCATGGCATCGCTCGCATTGAGGATGAACGCATTGATCTCCAGCTCGTTCCTTAGGGACACGTATCGCCAGAAAATTGGGCGTGCTTCTTCGTATATCTGTCTGCAAGTACGCAGAAGCTTGAGGTGGTCATTGGCCGGCTGACACTTCTGCCTGACCCGCTGGTGCTTCATCAAGTACATGTCGTAGATGACCAAGCGCACTTCCACGGGCATCCCGAGGAAGGTCGGTTCGGCCATTGTGTCGAGCGGCGCTTTTAAGACAAGCAGGACATGAGGCGTAGGAGCTATACGCTTCGCTGTGCGTACATGGCCGTGAATGAGCTGCCCCCAGCTGGAGGGGAGGTGGGAGAGGCGAACGAGCACGGGCTGCCAGATATGGGCGCGACGCGCGAGTGGCTGAGATCTGGGGATCGGGCGCGAATCTCGGGACGGACGCGTTTCGGTGCCTGCCAGGGAAAGTGGCTGCGGATGCTCCCTGGCAGCTCAGCTTCCCCCAGCCGCCTCGCTCGACGCTGCCTCTCTCGCCCTGCTGCCTCGCTGCCCATGCGTGCTCGCTCGCTCGTCCACCCCTTCCCCTCCTTATAGGCAGCTCTCCGTTCTGGGCTCGCTCCGTTCTCTGTGCGCGTCCTGGGCGCCGGCCAGCTGTTGTGCACACAATAAGCACGCCCACAACGTGGCAACAGGTCCGGCCCATCTGTCTCTGCGCTCTGAGACAGATACCTTATAAACTCAATTTCATTTGTGTGCCGCGGCGTGCACAGGCCTTCCCGAGCTGCGTTGGCAGGCTGGCTTGAACACAGCGGCACGCAGGGGGCGTACCCGCCGGAGGATTCAGAACCGAGAAGGCCCAGCCGTGCCGTAACTTTCATTCTCGAACGGCCCGCCGAAGCTCGAAGCGACCGTCATCACCAGGACAAGCATCTCTGTGCCTCTCTGGCGTTACGCTCTTTCTCTCTTCTCGCGCTCGACTATCGGCCCCCATATCACGCTCCTTCTCGAGACTTACACGCTCGCTTCCGCCGCACCTCCCCGACGCCACCCTCTGACCGCCTCTTTGTCTATATCTCTCGCCCGCCTGCGAGCATGCCCGCGAGCACCCAGTATGAGGTCCTGCTCGACTTTACCAACGACACGCATGATTGTGCCACCGTGCAATGTTGCGCAACTATGGCCGGAACTCGGGCGCGATCGTCTTACTACATCCGGGCGAGAGCATCACGCTCGTCTTGGACGCAGGTCAGTCGCGCTACGATGGATATGGTATGGTCGCTGATGGAAGGTCCAGGGTCGGTCTATCAATACGCACTAAAGACACGGTCGAAGGTGGCGAACGTGACGTGAGTGTCGCTGCTCTTCTCGTTCTCCCTACTCATGTCTTGCCCCTTCCCTCAGAGCTCGGGCGTGGAGAGACGTCAACTGCACCGTCTCTCAGCTCTTCCCTAGCGGCTCACACACCATGTCGCAAGCCTCGTCGGATTCTTGGCGACCAGTGCACGGCATCACCGTCGACCGGTTATGGAGAGACATGCGTTTCTGCATGTGGAGCGACTCGTAGCATCGGCTCTGGTACGCACTCCGCATCCATTGACTGTGCATAACCTCGCACTGATACGCCATTCTGCGCCAGAGAGCCGCCTATTACTGCATATACCAGGACAGTCTCCCTCTCCCCACATGACGACATACAGCCTGCAGTCTGTACGTCTCAGAGGAGACTGCATCCCGCATCGAGAGCACTTGGGCGACGCCGCGTCGGACGCTGTGCCAGTCAATTATTACTGTATCGCTGCTCTGCACTGTAATCGCTATATCCACATTGCTGTGCGTAGGTTATATTATCGCTCGGAATAACGCAGACCACAGGCGCACTGTCGCCGCCGCCCATCGTCGACCGCGATACGCGTGCTGGCGGTGCTGCAACAACGAGGCAGTCGCATGTATGATGACGCAGGTCAAATTGAATGCACTGGGAACGCAGGAAGGTTGGAATGACCAACCGACAACGCTGGACGGTCGTGGCTACCGCGAGGTGGCGTATTGTGCGCGTCTGCGGTCGTTATGCTGCCGGTTAGAACAACGGGTCGCAGTTATTGAAAGGCGCCATCGAGGGAGAAGTCGCGATACTTCCCGTCCGGTGCGGGGAGCCTGGGCAGGTGTGCATTTTGGGAGCCGCGAAAGCATTCCGAAACACTGGCTGACGTAGGACTACATAGTAGGATCGCGTTCGATGCCGCCGGGTTGAAGCGATGAGCGTCATCATCGCTACTCGCTACCTTGTAGTATCTCCAGCACTCGAATCTCAAGGGACTGAGTGCGAGTTTGGTCACGGGCGTGATGTTCATCAGGACACGCATGCGCCACCGGTGCGTCGGTCAGATTTGGCCTTTGGACAGCCATGAGCCCTGCTTTGCAATCATCGAGCTTGTTTCAATGAATACAAAGGCTGTTCGGATTCAAAGCTACCTGACGGGCGTGAGAGGTAGAAGTTATCGTCGTGAGTGTATAGGAACTCACGATGACCACGGGGCCTCGGGACCTTGTAAAAACGAGTCGTGCAGGGACACCGGGGTCTGCCGGTAACATTGAGTGTTCGGTCTTGAGCCTGGTGCAAGGTCAGTAAAGATCTCGAAGCGCCGCCGTTTCCAAACCCCATCTCGTTCATGCAGTCCTAAATTTAAGACGGATCGATGAGCGGATGACTCGCTCGTAGAAACGGTCTATATTAGTAGGCAACACTGACCGTAAACTATTCACCGACCTATGCACTCTAGACCGTGCATGTCCTGAACCGGGCAGGTCTGCCGATGAATGACGAGCATCGCGGAGCCCTGCGCCATTCTCTCGAGGCGTTCCGCCCATGGACCGTCACTGAGCATAACGTCTGACGCACAAATGGGCCTGCATATAAGTTGAGCAGATCGGAGGAACGTCAGGCGATAAAGATGAGCTGGCTGAGACAATATACGGCCTACAGTCGACCCGCCGGTAAGCGTCGGCGCCATTACTACCCGGCACCCATACACCGTACGCGCTCTTGTTGAGTCTGTGACGACGTTGGAGACTGCAGCTGGTTTGGGTGAGGGGTGCTGAGAAAGCACAAGAGGGGACGGTGCGCGTCGGGAACGATCACGTGGGGCGCGACGCGGGGCGGCGCGTGACGTCAGAGGCAGACGACGAAGAGAGAAACGTCATGCAGCTATCATCGCGCCTCACCAGCCATGGAGCCCCCTGCGAGCTATATAAGGCCGTCCACCTGTCAGTCTGGGCAACACAACTCACGACTTACGACCCTCATCACGACTACAAATCTTATTTTCAACCACCATGCAAGCAGCATCAAACGCAGCACAGAGCGTACGTCCCATCCGCGCACCGCAGGCGTTGCGTGTAGCTGATGGTCCTGCCACAGGCCATGGGCGACTTCCCCACTGTCGTTCGCCCAGAGTACAAGGTTCGCCAGGACGGCAGCACCATGAAGGCCCTCGCCTGGTTCGGTGCCCGCGACGTCCGCCTCATCGACGCGCCTATCCCGGATATCAGCGAGCCAGACGATGTCATCCTTCGCATTACCGGAACCACCATCTGTGGTTCAGACCTCCACCTCTACAACGGGGAGATCGTCAACCTGCAGAAGGGCGATATCCTCGGCCATGAGGTTGGTTGCATTAGTCTATTGGCGCATATATGCGTACATGCTAACTGCGGGACAGTTCATGGGTGTCGTTGACGCCATTGGTCCCAACGTGAAGAACCTCCAAGTCGGCCAGCGTGTCGTCTCTTCTTTCCAGATCGCATGCGGCGACTGCGAATATTGCAAGCAAAAGCTATCTTCCTTCTGCGATCGCACCAACCCCTCTAGGTGAGCATCCGACGTATGACCATCTGACGGAGAATGACTCACCGGTCTTGTACAGTCTTCAGAACGCGATGTATGGCCACCGGGACGCCGGGTTCTTTGGCTACTCCCACTTCACCGGTGGCTTCGCGGGCGGCCAGGCAGAATACGTCCGCGTACCAAAAGGCAACGTGAATCTACTCCCCATTCCTGAAGGCGTTTCCGACGAGAGGGCTCTCTACCTCTCCGACGTTCTCCCTACGTCGTACCACGCCGTGTTCGACACTGGCGTCACTAAAGGCGATGTAGTCGGTGTTTGGGTAAGTTGATCAGCGATGCGCAATGCGCAATGCCTCAGTCCCCGCTGACCTGGATGTCCAGGGTCTGGGTCCAATTGGTCAATGCGTCGCCAAGTGGGCACTCGCCAAGGGTGCGAAGCGCGTCATTGGTGTTGACCGCGTCCCGGAGCGTCTGGCATTCGCCAAAAACGTGTTGGGCATCGAGACGATCGACTTCTCCGAGCACAAGGACGTCGTGAAGCGGTTCCAGGAGGTCGCACCGGGCGGCCTCGACGTCGCCATCGACGCGGGCACGTTCCACCAGCCGAAGAGCATCCTCCACAAGGTCGAGAAGGCGCTCATGCTCGAGACCGACGTGTCGGAGATCGTCAACGAAATGATTATGTCCGTCAAGAAGGGCGGCAGCTGCGGCATCATCGCGGCCTATGCCGGGTACACGAACCACTTCAACATCGGCGCGCTCATGGAGAAGGGCGTGCGCCTCATCGGGAACGGCCAGGCACCGGTGCACAAGTACTGGAAGGAGATTCTCTATGACTGGATCATCCCCGGCAAGTTTGACCCCGCTTTGTACGTGGCTTCCGTCTTCTATTCTTGTCGTTGATGTGTGGTACTGACGGTGTCGGTTTGTCTGTACGCAGCATGATCACGCACCGTGTGCCGATCGACGACTTCGTGGAGCTGTACGAGGCCTTTGACAAGCGTCAGAACGGCGTCGAAAAGGTCTTCGTCGAGACCAAGTTCTCGAACCCGCCCGCTCCCGGACTCCCGACGACGACACGGGTGGCAGAGTGGTAGAGCGTTTAAATGTGGGGTGAGCAGCCTGCGCGGAAGAAGTTAATATGACTGTACCAGTATGGATGTATCATACGACTTTGTAATGCCGTAATTTTACGCCTGTTCTGTATACTTGTTCGGTCCTTCTGGGAAGCGGATATAACGCGGCCAGTGGGTTTGTCGTTCAACCAAAGTGCTATTTCTTGCACATGTCCGGGACTTGTGCACTCCGCTAGCATGCGATAAGCTCAACGAAAGTATTAAGCAAGAGTTAACATACGGATGACCCTGCTAGCTCGAAATTGAAGAACTTGCAATCGCACCTGATGAACCAACGAGCCACGGCACGCACCTACTGGACTATGGCGCAGGGCTATGATGCAGTTCAAAACACGGCGTCTCCATAATCAGGACGCAACTAGATATGCAATAGAGGCGCAATGGGCTGAGCAGTGTATACGACAGAGCATCAAGGGTTCTCCCACAAAGCTGTTTTGTCTATACCCAGTTTTCTTCGCTCCAAATACCGTAGCCGACTGCCTGTCATCCAGGTCTTCGCGAGGTCACCTTGAGCCAAATTGAGCGCACTGCGTACGCCTCCCGGCACTGTCTGACCGGCCCGCAGTCGCATAGACTTCAAGCTTGCATACGGCGTCTCGGCTGTCTGCTCAGATGCCTTCTCCAGAGCGTTCTTGTTAATCCTTGGCTTAGCCAGCAAGGTGTCCTGCGAGAGGTCAGCAGCATGTGGGAAGCAGGGTGAGGGCGACGCACGAGGTGATCCTCCGCCTTCTTGGCCAGCTCTGAAACAGCTCTCTCGCCCCTGAACTTCAACACCTTCTTCAGGCTCCACCTCGTCTTCGGGCGGAGTTCACCGTCCCAGCCATTTGACTCGCTCGTGCGCTCGTGCTTCACCACGTCCTCCACGTCAGTCACACCAGATTTGGCGAGCTTTTGAGGCCCATCGTTGTCCAGCCGCTTGCCGAGAAGCTCCCAGCCGACCGCGCGTGCGGTCATTTCGAAGCGGATGTCGCGCGGGTTGTCGACGAGCTCGAGGATTGCGTGCGGCGCGTTGTCGCCCGGCCGCTGGCCATACTTGTGAATGCGCGTGTAGCCCCCCGGACGTTCCGCATAGCGCTCCGCGAAGGTGGTGAAAACCTTGGGGACGAGCTGGGGCTGCAGGAGGAACTGCTGTGCGCGCTTGAAGGCGTGCAGGTCGCCCTTCTTGCCCAAGGTGATTATCTGTGGCATAGTCAGTCATGTGAAACAAATGAAGGGCTTTGAGCGCGCCTTCTCCGCAAGCCTCGCGGTATCCCTCGCCTTCGGGAGGGTCGTCTTTATCTGCTCATGCTGAAACAACGAAGTGACGAGGTTCCTGCGAATTGAGCGTCACGGAGAGCACTCGGAGGGAACTCAGAAGACTATTCACCTCAGCATGAGCATCCTGTGCGAGGATGTCCTCGAGAACTTGCGGAAGGCGACCCCATGCTTCATGCTGGGTCGACGGGATGGGAGTGCGCTGTCTACGAGCCACAGCTACCAAATTGAGCAGAAGGCGTCCCAAGCGCCTGTAACTCCGGATTTGGCAAGTCCCGTCGTCCCGACGCGATCACGTCGCGCGCCGCGTCAGTCAATGCGTGTCAAGGCCGGTCTTGTCCGCTAGAATTCACAACACACGTATGTACTTTTGTTCAAGGTGTTAGGCAGTTGAAATCTTGCGCTATTCATCTCGCTTAGCATAACAGTGAACACAGGCTACCCCGAGTGTACACTTGATTCTTGAAGCGATCTGGAATCCGGTGCCGACTCTCCAAATGCCCATTGCTTCAGCGGCCAGCCTGATATGATTTACAAGTCCTCGGAGTCTGTGTGAACCATGCAAGTAAGTACAACATTCTCAGCTCTGGCCTGATGGTACGTTCGCCGTGGTAGGAAACCCTTTCATGATGACGATGTTAGCATCGTGTGCCGCTAGTCTCGATACTGGCGGCAGCTAGGCCCAGGCCCTCCGGGTACGTCCCCCGAGTCCGCGATAGGTTCTACCGCATGTAATGAGGCTGACTCGCTGCCCATAGCATGATCACAAATCAACGGCCAGCGACACTACATGAGGGATGAGTTTATTCACGACACTCCACATGCACACATCGCGGCCCGTCACAAACTTATCGGCCTAGGCTTTGCCGCTTTCCATCGAATGCGGCTTGGATTCGCGGGAGAAGATAATGTATCCGGACGATCTGGCATGACCCACGGTTCCCGTACGGAAGCGAAGACGTGACCCCGCAGCTGCCCCGCATCCAGTCCAGTCTGGCACGAACAACCGCACTCTAAGTGGGCCCAGTGAGTAGATAACCGTATCTAGCCCGGTCGTCTCATTAAGCACACAAGTTGTGTGGTCTCGCAGACACCGAAACGACAGTGTCGCACGCGCCTACGCTTTCCGTACTATTGCGCCTTCCATGCTTGCGTATTTTTCACATTGTCTCTTAGATGCAAAGGCTACAAGCACGCCGAGATTTACCCCCGAGCCACCTTAGTCGTCGTTGGTGAGTCTGCTTCATTCTGATCCGCTGACAGATCGCTGGGCAATTGATAACGATTTAGGGTGGTGCTGGACACTACTGCGTACTATAGTCTCTTCGTAGTACTGCCGGCAGTACGTCAAAACATTGCGCTATGTCATACTGGCCTTACTCATACTTCCACATGTTCGCCGCACCTTTCCAGAAGTGCGGAACACACTGGCCATGATAAACGCTTCATGCCCCCTCTGTATTCATCGGCAACTTCTACTCGCCACCTTCGTCTGGCGCTCCGTAAGGGAGAACGTTGAGTGGGCGTAGTACCCAATCTACGGGTTAACGAACTCATGTTTGGAATAGTGTCCAGACGTTCTCACACATTTTGGTCCGTCTCGGACCCTACACGTCTCGACGTATGGATGAAAAAGCAGCACGATGCTATAACGCGGTTTGCATGATGTGCAGCTGCAATCCTGTACTGACGCTTTGACGTTGGCACTGAACATGCCTGCAACACACACACTACTGCAACCCTGTGGACGCCATTCAGGATGTGAATACAGTGGCCATGTTGAAGCCCCGGAGCGGAAACCCAGCGGGCGTGAGCGCTGTAAGGACACGTCTCCGCAACCCTGCAGAGAAGCCTTAGTCTGTCGAAGAACCGGTCCATGTTTGCCATCCCCCTTTGCCAAATCACTGCTGGCTGTGAATCGACTGACGTTCATCTCCCGTTAGTAGACTTCGCAATCTGTGCGGTCAGTGTGGGGTGTCCGAAGGACTTCCACTGGTCTGCACTAGAACGCAATTGTCGACCTTCATGTGCTTGGCCATACCCTATCCAGATTCTACTGTACATTTTTCATGGAACCGCCTAGGTAGTGTCGTAACAACGAAACCTTGATACTCATCCGGCATCCGCATATCTGCCACTCAAGCCGTGAAATCGTGGCGCCATCTACCACCCCTGAACTGGCCGGACAAGTCAACGACGAACAAATCTCCAGAGTCCGGGTACTGAGCCTGTCTGCCGGCATCGCCGCCGCATGCACCACAGTGAGCGGTTGTCACATACAACTGGTCCTCATTGTCACCTTGATGGTCCAGTTAGCGGGTGAATTGGCGTAAGAATAGGGGCGAACCTCCGAAGCAGCACGCTGTAACGTTGAGCGCCGTGGGGAAGACTACTTGCAGATCGACTGCACCGTCCGGGGTGTACCGAATGATTTTGGATCCGCCCCACCTATCCAGAACGGAGTGAGCATAGCAAGTGCCCAATGTAGCTCGACCTGCCGACCTTGCCGACCATACGCCCCCTGCGTTATCGATGCAGAGACCGTCCGGGTATGTTCCTTCGGGAAGACCATGAGAAAGCGGGTCGACGAACACGCGTCTACCAGACAGCTTTCCGTCCTCGTAGTCGTACGCATATATCTTGTTGACGAAGGAGTCGGTGAGGTACCTAAACGCGATGTTCAGTAGGTCTTTGCACTGCGTCGACGCGAAGCACAGACATTGTCCTCCCGTCGGCGCTCCAGCCTAGGCCATTACAGTCCTGCAGCCGTCAGTCTTAGCTAGAAAATCGCATCGCGGTCCTGTAGAGAACGGAGATTCACCGTGAACGGTCCAGGATCTATCACTCTGCTGGAGTTGTCCGCGGGATCATACATGTACAGCTGTCCCACGATGTTGTGCTCTTTCGAGGCCAATGTGCCCGCGACGTAACGTCCGTTACTATCACATGCGCCGTCGTTGAAGCGAGTGAAAGCTTGATGTTCCTCAGGGATGGGCTGAGACAGGTAGCGCAAGGTAGAGCTGTCCTCAATAACGGCGAACCCTCTCGCCGTTGTACAAGCCAACTGCGAATTCATGGGTAATTGATACATGAGGATAAAGGCGTTAACTCACCCCTCCGTCCTTGCGTAGGGACAGACAAGTCAGTGGTTCTTCAAATTGCTCTACTTTGAGTTCGGATGAACGTATGTCAAGGTGGTACAGCTGAAATGGACCCAGGTGGGGGCATGCAGAGCGGTGTTATAAAATATAATGTGTACGAAATACCTTGTTGCGTTCGATGTCGATGAAGTGTAACGTCGACGTTCGGTGGTCGTACAAGGGCCCTGGATGTGTGTGAGGTCGTTACGGGCCTGAAATTGTGGCGCTCGAGGCATGGGATGACGATACCTTCGCCCAGACTGCAGCGGGTCCTCAAGAACGGTTGCTCGACCGTGATTGTCCAGAGTTGTGTATCCATAACGCATGGCTTCAGCTCGCCACTCGCTGCGGGGTAGCTTATATGCATTGCGGATGCAGTCCTCCAATCTACAGCCGAAGGCGGCATACCAGGGATTCAGGGGGACAGGTAGGTCAGGCCTTCGTAAACGTTCTCCCTTCCATAGCTTCGAAGGGACGAGAGTCACAAGGTGATCTTGCGTTCATCTCGGAATCCGCGCCAGCTGGACTACGAGGGAGTCTCACTATCTAACTGCATTCAGGGACGACCTCAGCCAGTATGTCGGGAACTAACGTCATATCGATCGGATGGTGCAAAGGGGTCCAGACTCGGAGGGAAAGGTCAATTGCAATCAGACAAAGTGCGAGCGAGGATTGGCACTAATTACATGACTACACTCTGTCATGTGCACCAGCCCTAGTGCGCTGCCAATTACACGTCAGTCTCGACCGTCTCACCGCGACATACAAGCGAGCCTACCTTCTGGTGTCTTGGCAATATAGTCGATGGCTGAGTGAGGTAGACGGTAAGAGGATACGTCGGAACGATGTAAGGCCGAGACTCGTACCTTGCTGCACAGTTTTGATCTCGTCCGCTTCCTCGTCCGGAATTTCAATGGCAAACTCCTATGACACGAGTTGTCACTCGGACGTAAAGCTCAAGAAAGCTGAAGGATGTGGTATACCTCTTCCACAGCCATCACGACCTCCACCGCGTCCAGACTATCCAATCCAAGGTCTTCTGAAAACCTTGAGGTCTCGGTGAGCTGGTCGCGTCATGGAGTGAGCTTATCAAATACGCGTTATGAAGGCTGCACAGATACCTTCGTGGGGTCGACCTTCTCAAAGCCCTTCAACACGTCTACGACACGCGCCGAAATTACTTCTTTGGACAAACCGGCCTGGGCAGAGAAGAGAGCGGTTTGGAAAACCCGGCCCGGAACTGAGGAATGGCAGACGCTGTCCGGGGAGCAAAGAGGGCCCCAGAGCGGGGGAGACTACGCGTGGCAAGACGAAGGAAGGACATGGTTCTAGTAGGAGAACGAAAGCAGGTAGGCCTTGTCGACGTTGCTCACTCGCGAAGGCCTCCGTCACCGACGGCAGCAGCCGAGGACCCGCATTCAACGTCACGTGACCCAGATTGACCGCGTGTCTAGCGCCCAGTCAAAAACGACGCTTGCCGGCTTGTATGGAGACAAGTCAAAACCTACATAGAGTCAGGGTGCAATGCATGTTGCCACAATGTGGGACAAGGATCTACGTAATGAGTTTCAAGCCAGACAACAGTGCTACATGACAGATAGATCGTCAGGCAGTTGTAGCTGCGTAAGTAATAGCCCACTATCAATTGGACGATAGTGCATTCGATGTGATGCTGATGTGGAGGCCTTACTACTAACACCTGTGTCAACCCATTCATTTGTCCAGCCACATTCAGTCCCCACAGAGCGATAGCAGTACTGTATCACTCTCGGAGTCAGCGGAAAAATGAGCTACAGTAAGTAACAAGTCAGAGACGACAACTTGGTATCTAATTCGGGCAAGGGATGATACGGATGTTCGGTCATATGCTCTATAAATTCCATTCACACTAATAAGGGGCCTCCGTGAACACTGCTTGTCCACGGCGGGATGGGCAACTAAGTAAGATAGGGCTCGTACACAACCATCCAGGCTTATGTAATGTCAGCGTGACGGGCACCGTAGAATTAATACGAATGTTTTGTTTCCTTTGTCCGACAAGTGGTCCGCACAGTTCTGTAGTAAATCACTATTCCGACAAGACTGTGCGGAGGAGAAGTGGACACGGAGCTGACTGACATTTCCATTAACTTTCTCGTGTGAGTAGTACATCGCTTCGCCATTGTGGGACTTGGGTAGTGTGTGAAATAATCCAAATAAGTCGAGCGCTGGTACCCGTCGATGTACGCATTTGGGCCACAGACAGCCAGAAGTGCATCATCACACCGAGACCTGGACCACCATGCCGAGGCGTCGCCTCTGCAACCTAAAAAACCTAGGGAATCATACGAGTGGCTTGAAGAGGGTGCAGGTTGTGCTAGAGGCAGAGCATGGCAAGGAGAATGTGAGTCCTCGCGATCTCTCTTCTGTCAGACTGTTCTGACCTTAACTCGTGGCCCACAGATGGATCCCGAGACGCAGTGGACCAGTGATCACTGCTTGTCATTACGAGGGTACTTATCTACTGGAGCTAATCTTGTATGTTACTGTCTGTACGTAGTCTAGTACTTCATAGCTGTATAACATTGACTGTAACTTGAACCTCGCTCGCGACTGCAGCGCCCGCCAGCCATCTCAATCCGGCAGTCAGGCGTCTGGATAGGCCCCGGTGACGGAGGTTATCCATGACCGTAACGCGCTGTCACACGTCATCACGCTGGATGATTGTGCGTGAGCCCTATCTTAGGTTGTTCTGCCACGCGCCGTCAAAGAGCAATACGGTGCCAACCCATGCCATGTACTACGCGGAAATGGCCCCATTATTCTCGCGCTAGCGTCGGCTGTTGCATGATCGCCAATGTGGGCCACGAGAGATGCATTCTTCACGCTGTTGGTGACAAGACCGCTATATCAGAGGACACAGCGAGGAAACAGGTTGCGGAGGCCAGTGAGTACAGCGAGATCTGGGTGAGATCTGAAGCGTGGGTGGCTTTCGCCGGAAGATGCCGGTTAAAACTGTGCAGCTCTAGTCACAGTGGCTGTCACTGGCTCAGCTCTCAGCCACTACGACTATACGACTGCAAGATCGTCAAGGTGAGCGACTCATTGTACTGCCCAAACGCCCTCTGAACGCATACCGCGACTTGCGCCGGTTCCTCTTACCTCCAGGTCGGTATTTATTTCCCGCTCCCGAAAACACCCCCGTGCTGAAGACATAACGCGCTTGCTAGACTCGCCATGGCCACCTTCTCCTCGACCCCCATCGTCATTGATGGCAAGGGCCATCTCCTTGGTCGCCTGGCTTCGATTATCTCGAAGCAGGTTCTCAACGGCCAGAAGATTGTCGTTGTACGGTGCGAGGAGATCAACATCTCGGGTAGCTTCTTCCGCAACAAGGTCATTATTATTATACGTCTGGCTGCATCGCGCTCATAGCATGTATGCAGCTGCGGTACCACAACTTCCTTCACAAACGCCACATCGTGAACCCGAAGAAGTCGGGCCCTTTCCACCACCGCGCCCCCTCCAAGATTCTCTACCGGGCCATCCGCGGTATGGTTCCCCACAAGACTGCCCGCGGCGCGGCAGCCCTTGAGCGTCTCAAGCTCTTCGAGGGTGTCCCCCCTCCCTACGACCGCAAGAAGCGGATGGTTGTTCCCGAGGCCTTGAGGGTCTTGCGATTGAAGCCTGGCCGCAAGTACTGTACAGTCAAGGTACACGACCTATTCCCCGCTAATCTCTATCTCTTCTAACGTATTTGCGTTTGCGCCGTCACAGCGCCTCTCTCACGAGGTTGGCTGGGGCTACAAGGACGTTGTGGACCGTCTGGAGGAGAAGAGGAAGATCAAGGCTCAGGCCTTCCACGAGCGCAAGGTACGTGTCTCTGCGAGGTGTATTAACGTGCAATGCGTCTGATTCCCTTCAAGCTCGCAGCGATCAAGCTGCGTCAAAAAGCCGTTGCCGACACCGCGTCATCCTTCGAGAACCTTACACAGCTCGGCTACTAGACGTTGTGATTGCATGGATTGCCGTATCCTACGCCTGCGCTCTACTATGATCAGATGCCATGAGATACTCCATGTAACGCTTTACTGCTCTCTATGTCCGTGCCGTGGTGGTGTTATGCGAGGTAGCCGTTCGAATATGATACTGTCATTGCCGCGATGGACGAGAGGTTCCGTCCGGTTTGTAAACATACTTGCATAAGCCCGGTGGCCTGTCAAACCGTCTGAGACTTTGGAAGTACGCGCTCGCCGCCCGCTGCGAATGACTCCGTTTCGCAGCCTCCGCTCAGTTTCATTACGTAAGCCTAGCTGTTCAACGCGCGGGACCACACCAGAACGAGCTTTTGTTTGGAAGTGTCGGAGTTCCAAAGTTCAATAGACTGGTCAAATCCCCGCCGGCGCGCCTGGCCCTGGCCGGCTCCTTACGCTTACTGACACCATCCCCTCTTCCCGCCCTTTCTCCTCTCTCTCGACACCTCACCATGCCCTCCGACTCTCCAGTCCAGCGCGAAGCGAGTAAGCAGCCTGCTCCTCGGTGCACAGAACACGTTTACTCACCAGTCGTCTCGCGTTCAGCATCTCAGTCTCGTTCTCCTTCTCCCTCAGGAAACGACGTTTTGACGCTTCGTTCACTCGTCAGCACCAAGGATGCTGGTGTCATCATCGGAAAAGCCGGCAAGAACGTTGCTGACCTCAGAGACCAGACCGGTGTCAAAGCCGGTGTCAGCAAGGTTGTTCCTGGTGTGCACGAACGCGTTCTGACTGTGAGTGGTTCCGTGGAGGGCGTGGCAAAGGTATGCTTCTGCATTGTTGTCTGTTGTACGGTGTGTCTGACATCTTGCTAGGCCTACGCTCTCATCGTGTCTCAATTGATGACAGCGAGTCCCTCCTCCCCGACCACGATGTCTTCCTCGCCGAATACCTCCATACGTCTTCTCATTTCCCACAACCTCATGGGCAGCGTTATTGGTCGTAACGGCCTCAAGATCAAGGCGATCCAGGACTCGTCGGGTGCACGCATGGTAGCGTCGAAAGACATGCTCCCTCAATCCACGGAACGTATCGTGGAGGTGCAGGGTCCTTCGGATGCTATCGGTCGTGCTGTCGAGGAGATTGGCCGATGTCTACTGGAGGACTGGGAGCGGGGGCAGGCACGGTTCTCTTCCATCCGGGCGTTGGTGACGAGAGGTCGGGGCGACGGTCGTCCAACGCAAGTCGGCGTTACGGCGACGCGCCGAACGGCCGAGGTCGGACCTCCCCGTCTCCAAACGCCCCATCACCACCTCCGACAAATCTGCGGACGCAAAACATCTCCATCCCTTCCGACATGGTGGGCTGCATCATTGGTCGCAACGGCACCAAGATCACTGAAATTCGGCGACTGTCCGGTTCTAAAATCTCCATCGCCAAAGAGCCGCATGACGAGACCGGCGAGCGCATGTTCACCATCGTCGGCACACCAGAGGCTAATGAGAAGGCGCTGTTTTTACTCTACAACCACTCGAGAGCGAGAAGGAGAGACGCGTGGGACGGGACCAGCAACAGCAGGAGGAAATGCAGGACTAGGTCTCCGTAAGCGGCCGTGGGCTCCCATGCCAAATTGGCATTGCATTGGACCCACCGTGCGCGAAGTCTTCTCAAACTGCGGACACGTAAACTCGCGCTTCCCGATGCATCGAGTGCTTGCGTGCTCGTCCGCTCCTGTCCCTCGCAAACCATCCCACGCCACTCTCCCCATCTTGCTGCAAGCCACTGCACCTGTTCATATCTCCCGACACGCCTTCCGAAGTCTCGCCC